>NC_060122.1:334229613-334529613 GCF_021461395.2 Schistocerca americana | reverse complement strand
CGACCGTAGCAGCCGCGTGGTTCCGGACTGAAGCGCCTAGAACAGCTCGGCCACCACGACCGGCTCAAAACTAGCATCCACGATTCAAAACTTACTTTGACTCTTCTTACATCAATGGCTTTTTATTAGCTTAATGGTCACATCAGGAGTTTTTAAGTACTTCAGTTTATCTTGTGGAATTCCACCTTGTACAGTTTCATACATAATTTAAGAGATGTAAGTACCGTTTGAGCATCATATAAAGTATTCCACTTATTCCACCAAAGAGTAGATGAGCTACGGAGGGACATATATCAGTGACTACAAGAATCAAGTCACTGCCACTAATCAAAATGGATTCTCTCTCTCAAGTTCAACACAGTGGTGATATGAAATCTAAATATTGGTCACAGGCCGCAAGACGTTAAAATCAAAATCACAATAAAACAACAGTTTGAACTTTTCGTAAAACCGGGCGCCCCAAAATTTAAAAAAAAGTGCTCTCTAAACAGATAAGTTAATTTCCATAAGGGAGGGAGTGGAACACATGCCAACGACACTTTCAAATAATCACTAATTAAATGCAAAATGCGGGAACGCAGCTCAAGTGAAGTTGAAAACCAAGCGGAAGGCAAGCGCCAAGCTGCTTCAAACAAAATGCAGACAACCGAGACAAGTCTCTGGCGAACATTACACATGACACTCAGTCGCAAACAGAAGGAGGCAGGATGAAGTTCTATCCTCGACTGGGAAATCAAAGAAGGCGTTGACCCAGTGTCCGTTAAAATCCCACGATGCAAGCGTTCCGAGCGACTATGACAGCTTGACAGTAGCCTACGTCAACAACCGCACAGTCCTATACGGTAAACTCTGGCTCACGCCACTCGCGCGTTAGCAATACTGGCCAATTGCTCGCCAAGTGGCACGTACACTCCGCCGGGCACCACTACCAAAAATCATATCCTTGGACCACCTCCCTTCACTTGCTCCACTACTTCCTCCCTACCACAGAGACAAAGACCCTAAAACCGGCAAAGAAAGTGCTCATCTAGCTGGATGCGAACTATCGATCTCGCATCTCGGCTCAAGTTGGGCACTTTGATGTGGCTAGTCATTGTATAGCTCTATTCACAGTTTGTAAAGTAATTTTAAAACCGAAGCTAATGAAATGTTTTGAAACAGGGCATGTGGAAGAAGGGGCCTGGGAACTTTCTCAGTGAGAGGGCTCATCTGGAGTTTCAGAAGCTGGATATTAAACTCTTCAACTGTTGATGGCTCTGAGCACTATGGGACTTGACATCTGAGGTCATCAGTCCCCTAGAACTTAGAACTACTTAAACCTAACTAACCTAAGGACATCACACACATCCATGCCCGAGGCAGGAATCGAACTGTTGATGACAAGGCAGTTTATGGACCTCCTCCTTCAGGTAGCAGGCGAGTATACTATGAACACACCATAGAGTAGGATCTACTAGCAATGACCCAGAACGGAAGTACCTTCCACAGTAAGAATACTGGAATGTGCACTTAGTGCTGAACTGTTCTTAGTAAAATTATTGTCTGATGACAAAATAAAGCAGACTGAAGCTCAGTTGACTAGAGTAGTTCTCAGAATTCACCAGGAAGTAGTAGCACTAATAGTTGCTGTTCTACCCAATTTACAGAAAGTATTCATGTTTCCCAGTGGAACTATTTCATGAATTGGTGCTTGAAATTCAACAAACGAGAGGAAAAGTTATTGTACATTATTATTTTTCCTAGTCACTAGAAATCGTGACCCTCCTGTGCCGTTTTCAGTGGTATTAGCCTGCTGTTGGTATCTGAGAAGCTGAGAGCATCACAGAAGATTCCAACCTTGCCACTCATCAATGAATGATTTTTTGTTTCAGGTGACCACTATTCACAGTTCATCCAGTTCTTCTAGTATCTATGAGAATCATGGAGAGATAAACTGTAAGTCCCGATCGATGGACTAGTTCCGCCACCTCTGCTGGTCTTCGACACTGGAAGACCAGAGAAATATTCATTGATTTTTTTTGCGTCCCAGCCCGATATTCCAAGTGATCTCCTGCCAGTCACATCCAGATGGGTTGTTAATTACATACTTAAACTTTCACGGTCGCACTATTTATTTACACATTGTCTACATTTCACAAAAGAGTCAATATCCTAGTAGCAAAATTGACAACAATATCCAGGATCACCGGCAGCTCCATCAATTGTACAAGTGTAAAACCCAACTATCAGACTCGGTGCCACAGTTGGCGTCCGTAAGGCATACTCTGTCGCCTTAGCAGGAAGAAGATGGTAGAAATATAAAATGCTGTAATTGATAGGGTATATCATATTTAAAGAAGTTTTCCGCCTTGTGTATCTCCCCAGACTTAATAATGGGACGCCAAAACAGTTTCCAGTACAGTGAACTTCCACTGAATGTATAGTCTACCTTCGTATGAGCTATACCATATTTGCAAAACTAGTTTACAAACTTCAGCAAACTGTAATAGTAAATCAACCTTCATTGATCGGTTAATGTGAGATGATAGAAAAGAACTCCACCTTAATATCTCCTTAAGATCCCGGATATATGCAGATGATGGTTCTAATGATGATGTTATTTGGCAGCTTATCCCGAAAAAAAGGATCCTAGCTGCCTTGCAACATGGGTGTTTACTTAAAAGAATCAGGGAGAATCATAAATTTGTTCAGAGCTGAAAGCTGTTCATGAGACAAAGTTGGTGAAGCAAAATTTGCTACATTTCACCTGCACACAACGCAAGGAAGGCTGTCATAAAATAGTGTTTTTCGAGACGCTAGGAGGAATCCATTTAGGAAAGATGAAATCTAAGCTAGGAGTATCTTTCAGAAATGGTAGGGGGCTAAACCCACCTCTTCCCTCGGCAGCCACACCACAGAAGAATATTCGTTCAAAATCCCTGCACTGGGCATTAAGATTGGCTCATAATATTTTTTGTGTAGAATACGTACCTTCCTCCATGTTACTGTCTGTAATTCCTTTCATTCATCAGATTTGGAACCCTGACATGAACTAGGAGATAGTTTCTGCTTTCCTCTCCATTCGACAGGAAGACAACCAGCACTGTCGTGGAATGGAGACAAATCTACAGGACTCGAAATTTGTTCAATTTATTTACAAAACTATTACTGCTTGGAGCTCGCAAGGTCTGCTGTAATTGGCCGGCGAGATTCCTTTACTGGCAGAGACAGGCAAAGTTTCAGAGAGAGTTAAGGCAGATGACTCTTTCTGCTGGGATATGGAATAGAAAAGACTTGCTGCCCACTAACCGTTGAGACAAGACTTGTTGGCGTACAGAAGGATGTCTCCACATTAATACTGCTCTGATCTCAGAACTGCCAGCTGTTACTGCCGCCACATTCAACGTTGACGCTGTAAGAGGGTGGTGAGAATGAGCCGGCAATGTAGACACCAAGCAGAGGAGGATGTGATACTAGTTAATTTTCATCAGGCGCGAATTGCACAGTTTTAACGCTAGTAGCCAGCTATGTGTTTCCATCATGCTCTCTGGCGATTCTAGTGTTGTTCATACCTATTAATCTGTGTTCTTTCTTTAAATCACTAAGCATTCTTGCAGTCATTGTCCTTATCCATAATTAATTCTCATGATTAACCACTTATTGTGCCATGTCTAGTGTTCCCAATTACAATCCCTTTTCCATCTATTAAATAATCACTTATCTCAGTGGGTTCAAAATGGTTCAAATGGCTCTGAGCACTATGGGACTCAACTGCTGAGGTCATTAGTCCCCTAGAACTTAGAACTAGTTAAACCTAACTAACCTAAGGACATCACAAACATCCATGCCCGAGGCAGGATTCGAACCTGCGACCGTAGCGGTCTTGCGGTTCCAGACTGCAGCGCCTTTAACCGCACGGCCACTTCGGCCGGCATATCTCAGTGGGTAATTCGTATGTTGATGCTCGATGGTAATAAAAGTGATTTTTACAGTGACGGCTTGTTTCTCTTGTAGATAGATGACCTCCTTCATCAACATATCCATGCATGGTGTAGTATCCGTTTCTTCATGCATGACTGGGGAACCCTATTATTTGTGTGATACTGGTATTTCATTAAAACTAGAGTGAACTTATAGGGAGCTTCCCAAGTCTGTAGGTCACCAGGGATCGGACTTATTGAGTCTTACTGGTATCCTGAACAGCTCAGCCAGCATCTCAAGAAGGAATAGGGATATTCTAAACAGTTCAAGTGGCACCTCACAATGACATCTGTACACAAAAAGTTCTCAGAGCTCTTGCCAATCGAAAATTGAAGATAAAAAAGTAAATTAATACCCAGAGCCAGCACTATTTCTAACGAAGTCTACGAAGTAGGCAGTTCATTTGAAGAGGCGTAGACATCACCAAGAGGAGCTATCAAAAGTGTTGGCCAGGCAAACGTAGGTATTAGGAAGGTAAGAAAGAAAGGTACAGAAAACTTCGGTAACAGAAGAAATACTTTAATTGGTCGACGAAAGAAGGAAGTGCAAAAATGCTCACGGGAAATCATGAATAGAGACATATAAACCATTATGAATAAAATAAATCGTAAGTGCAGGAAAACCACGAAGAAATGGCTGCAGGAAAATTTTGAAAAAAATGGAAAAAGAAATGATTGAAGGAGTGACTTAGCATATAGAAAAATAAAACAACCTTCAGTGAAATTACAGGCAAGGGAGGCAACATTAAGTGTGCAGTGGGAATTCCACTGATAAACGGAAAGTAGAGTACGTATAAAGGGAAAGTTTTAACTGCAGAGTTGCATGAGGGGAAGAAATTGTCCGATGACGTGACAGAAGAAAAAATTGGAGTCGATATGGAAGAGATAAGGGATTCAGCATTAGACAGAATTTAAGAGAGCTTTGGAAAACTTGGGATCAAATATTGTAGAAACTATAGATAATTTCTAAACTATTCCTGTTGGTGTGTACAAGCTATACTGATGTCCAAAATTAAAGGAAAAAGCAAATGTTTTTTACTTCAGTCTTTGATCACAATATGAATTCTTTAGACGATAACCGGTTTCAGTCTGTAATGACCATCCTCAGATCTTTTTCACATCGTGTCATTACGGACTGAAACCGGTCATCGTCTAAAGAACTCATATTGTGATCAAAGACTGAAATAAAAAACATTTGACAATATTGTATCACTGATTGTATACGCGAGCATGTCGCAGTTGGTGAAAAAAGGAAAAAGGGTTATTTCCCCGTCGAGTGTCTAATTAGCGGTAGAACCGTAGAAACTGTCAGTAGATTTCCGGACATCTACGCGGAAAATGGCATTCCCGTCAACGGACAACAACGCCAGCGATGACATCAGGGCACGTATCAAACGGGGTAGTACTTGCTGGGTTGCCTCCACAGCCACAATCGTTATGTGGACAGTAACAGAGAATGCAGTATTGTGCAGGGAAAACGCCTACCAGACTCATACCAATGAAGGGCCGTAGGAAGAATGGAAGGACAGTCGCAAACTGATGTCATCCGATGGCTTAATATGAATCATTCTGCCGTTTCTCGGACGTGGGGTCAGTTTATAGAGACCTAAACTGTATCCCGAAGAGCAGGGTATGGCCGATCACGCGTGACATCACATATAGATGACCTTTATTTGGCTTAAGGGCGCGACGGTACCGGCTTAGTACTGCATGGCAACTGGCATATGACCTCGCGTCATCCACTGGCCGTGTTGTATCGAGGCAGACAGTGCACAGAAGGCTTCGTAAGAGTGGCCCTTATTGTCGGAAACCTGCCGTGTTTCTGATTCTGACGCGTCTCCGCAGAAGGGAAAGTCTATAGAGTGGAGTCGTCAACATGCCACCTGGACGGTCGAATGTGGGCCAATGTAGTTTTCACAGATGAATCCCGATTTGGTCTGGAGAGTGATTCGCGACGGATTCGCATCTGGAGGGACCATGCAACACGATTTTGGAACCCAAGCATTGTGCAAAGAACCGATATCAAGGAGGATAGGTAATGGTGTGGACAGGAATTATGTTCACCACTCGTTCACATCTTCATGAAATTTTACGGGTGAATTGGCAAGGTTTAACTCCTATCAGGCATCGCGACGAGATCTTGGGACATCACGTGCGGTTGTTGCGGGGTTCTGTCGGTCCTGACTTCGTATTGATGGACGATAATGATCGACATCATAGAGCCACACGTGCTTGATGTTTTCTAGAAAACTGAAGATATTGCTCGCATGCTGTGGCCTGCTCGTTCTCCCAATTTGAATCCCATAGAACATGTCTGAGATGCACAAGGGAGTCGGGTCGCATCACGTCACCGTCCACCAACCACTCTCTAACACTATCGAGCAGCTCTGCAGGAAGAATGGGCGTTATTGCCTCAACATGAGATTGATATCATTCACAGCGTGTCACAGCGTTGTCAGGCCTGTATTGCTGCTATAGATGGTCACACCCATGCCGAGCACATTAACCACTGTCACAATGTGAGCAAATCCGTTAATCTGGGAAAAAAAGAAATTTTTTTCTATTGTTCTGTATGCTGTAGTTGTATTCTCTTCATCTTTTCTACTTTACTATCACCCTTTTATACTGTCTTGTGACAAAATAACCGCAACCAAGCACAATTTCCGATTGTTGCTTTAAGTTTGAACACCAGTGTATGAAACTGGCAACGTACAATCTGACTTTCGGAATTCCGACGATAGAAAAAGCAGAGAAGTGAGACAATTATCGCACAATCAGCTTAACGTCGCATGCAATGAAGTTGATGACAAGATTAATATACAGAAGAATGGAAAAGGAAATCGAGGGTCTGTTACATGGCGATTAGTTTGTCTTTAGGAAAGGTAAAGGCAATAGAGGGGCAGTTCTGATGTTGCATGTGATAATGGAAGCAGGGCTGAAGAAAAATCGAGACACTTTCAGCGGATTTGTCCACATGAAAAATAGTGACAATGTAAAATTATGACAATGTTTGAAATTCTGACAAAAACAGGAGTAAGCTATAGGGAAAGACGGGCAATACAAATATGTACAAGAATCAAGCAGGAAAAATGAGACTAGAAGACCAAGAAAGAAATTCTCGGATTAAAAAGAGTGTAAAACACAGATTCAGCCTTTCGTTCCTACTAATGAACCTATACGTCGAAGAAACAATAACGAAAATAAAGGAAACGCTGAAGAGTGGGATTAAAATTCAGGATGAAATGATTTCAGTGATAAGACTCGCTCATGACATTGCTATCCTCGATGAAAATGAAGGAAAGTAATAGCAGGGCCCGTTGAATGGAAAGAACAACCTAATAAGTACAGAATATGGTTTGAGAGTAAATCGATGAAAGGCAATTGTTACCACAAACAGCACACTTGAGAATAATGGGAAGTTTGATACCAAAATTGGTGACCACGAAGTAGACGAAATTAAAAAATTCTGCTGTCTTGTAAACAAAATAACTCATTACGGACGAAGCAAGGAGGACGTAAAAAGCAAACTTGTAGAGGCAAAGAAGGCATTTATGGCGAAAGAAGTTTACTTAGGTCTTAATTTGAGGAAGGAACTTCTGATAATGTGCGTTTGTAGCACAGCGTTGTACGGTAGTGAATCGTAGACTATAGGAAAACTGGAACAGAAGAGAAACTAAGCGTTTGACATGTGGTACTAAAGAAGACTGTTGAAAATTCGTTAGCCTGATAAGGTAAGGAACCGAGAACCGTCGAAAAGAGGAACATATGTGAAACCTGACAAGAATTAGGAACAGAAATGTGGGACATGTGATAACTGGAAGTAACTGTTATGGTACTATACGGACCTGAAGAGGATGAAAACTGTAAGGGAAGAAAGAGATTAGAATGCACCCAATATACAATTGAGGACGTTCGGTACAAATGGTACTCTGAGATTGAAATTATAATGAAATCCAGACCTTTAGCTGCTTACAGCCATTGATAAATATCAACGCGGAAAATTGAAAAATGTGTACCCGACCGGGACTCGAACCTGCGACCTTCTGCTTAATAGTAACACGCTCTATCCGACTAAGCTAACGATGACACAGATTATAGAACGTCTTCCATGTAATTAGTCGATCCCGGGCACGAGTCCCGGTCGGGGCGCACGTTTTTCGACTGTCCCCGTTGGTATTTATCAAAGCCTGTAAGCAGTTAAAGGTCTTGATTTCATTATAATTTCATTCTTCGAGAGCTGCAAGATCGCCAGTAGTATCTGTACAGATACCAGGTTCATATATTCATTCTGAGATGGAGAGGTTTCCACAGGGGAGAATTTCGTAGCTGACTGCATTAGATCATCAGAAGACTGATCTCGGCTGTATCTTTAGATCCCTCTTTTCCACTTTGTAGGGGGGGGGGGGGGGGGAGGGCGAGTGTCTCCTCTTTCCGCCTCCACCAGCAATTGATACGCTGTTGTTGCAAAGTAATAAAAAACGGAATTATCATTGCTATTAGCGCTGTGTATGGCAAGCTAATAAATTGTCACCCATCCCTTCTTAAGGAAAAGTCGTCAAAGTTTTCTCGTTTTTTTTGTATGTATCGGTTGTTGTTGTTGTCGTCGTCGTCGTCGTCGTCGTTGCTAGTCTTCAGCCCAAAGTCTAGTTTGTGCAGCTCCCCACACTATTTCTGCATTATTACTTCAACCTACATCCATTTGAATCGACTTACTTCAGTCATACCGCGGTCACACCCCCGCCCCCGTACTTGCTTCCACTGGCAAGCTGACGATTCACTGACACCTCACGATGTGTTTTATCAACCGATCCCTTCCCTTAGTGCCGGACGGGGTGGCCGAGTTGTTCTAGGCGCTACAGTCTGGAACCGCGCGATCGCTACGATCGCAGGTTCAAATCCTGCCTCAGGCATGGATGTGTGTGATGTCCTTAGGTTAGTTAGGTTTAAGTAGTTCTAAGTGAAAGAAAATGCAAAGGCTCAATCTAGATATAGTAGGGGTCAGCGAAGTGAAGTGGAAGGAAGACAAGGATTTCTGGTCAGATGAGTGTCGGGTAATATCAACAGCAGCAGAAAATGGTATAACAGGTGTAGGATTCGTTATGAATAGGAAGGTAGGGCAGCGGGTTTGTTACTGTGAGCAGTTCAGTGACCGGGTTGTTCTAATCAGAATCGACAGCACACCAACACCGACAACGATAGTTCGGGTATACATGCCGACGTCGCAAGCTGAAGATGAACAGATAGAGAAAGTGTATGAGGATATTGAAAGGGTAACGCAGTATGTAAAGGGGGACGAAAATCTAATAGTCATGGGCGACTGGAATGCAGTTGTAGGGGAAGGAGTAGAAGAAAAGGTTAGAGGAGAATATGGGTTTTGGACAAGGAATGAAAACGGAGAAAGACTATTTGAGTTCTGTAACAAGTTTCAGCTAGTAATAGCGAATACCCTGTTCAAGAATCACAAGAGGAGGAGGTATACTTGGAAAAGGCCGGGAGATACGGGAAGATTTCAATTAGATTACATCATGGTCAGACAGAGATTCCGAAATCAGATACTGGATTGTAAGGCGTACCCAGGAGCAGATATAGACTCAGATCACAATATAGTACTGATGAAGAGTAGACTAAAGTTCAAGACATTAGTCAGGAAGAATGAATACGCAAAGAAGTGGGATACGGAAGTACTAAGGCATGACGAGATACGTTTGAAGTTCTCTAAGGCTATAGACACAGCAATAAGGAATAGCGCAGTAGGCAGTACAGTTGAAGAGGAATGGACATCTCTAAAAAGGGCCATCACAGAAGTTGGGAAGGAAAACATAGGTACAAAGAAGGTAGCTGCGAAGAAACCATGGGTAACAGAAGAAATACTTCAGTTGATTGATGAAAGGAGGAAGTACAAGCATGTTCCGGGAAAATCAGGAATAAAGAAATACAAGTCGCTGAGGAATGAAATAAATAGGAAGTGCAGGGAAGCTAAGACGAAATGGCTGCAGGAAAAAGTGAAGACATCGAAAAAGATATGATTGTCGGAAGGACAGACTCAGCATACAGGAAAGTCAAAACAACCTTTGGTGACATTAAAAGCAACGGTGGTAACATTAAGAGTGCAACGGGAATTCCACTGTTAAATGCAGAGGAGAGAGCAGATAGGTGGAAAGAATACATTGAAAGCCTCTATGAAGGTGAAGATTTGTCTGATGTGATAGAAGAAGAAGCAGGAGTCGATTTAGAAGAGATAGGGGATCCAGTATTAGAATCGGAGTTTAAAAGAGCTTTGGAGGACTTACGGTCAAATAAGGCAGAAGGGATAGATAACATTCCATCAGAATTTCTAAAATCATTGGGGGAAGTGGCAACAAAACGACTATTCACGTTGGTGTGTAGAATATATGAGTCTGGCGGCATACCATCTGACTTTCGGAAAAGCATCATCCACATAATTCCGAAGACGACAAGAGCTGACAAGTGCGAGAATTATCGCACAATCAGCTTAACAGCTCATGCATCGAAGCTGATTACAAGAATAATATACAGAAGAATGGAAAAGAAAATTGAGAATGCGCTAGGTGACGATGAGTTTGGCTTTAGGAAAAGTAAAGGGACGAGAGAGGCAATTCTGACGTTACGGCTAATAATGGAAGCAAGGGTAAAGAAAAATCAAGACACTTTCATAGGATTTGTCGACCTGGAAAAAGCGTTCGACAATATAAAATGGTGCAAGCTGTTCGAGATTCTGAAAAAAAGTAGGGATAAGCTATAGGGAGAGACGGGTCATATACAATATGTACAGCAACCAAGAGGGAATAATAAGAGTGGACGATCAAGAACGAAGTGCTCGTATTAAGAAGGGTGTAAGACAAGACTGTAGCCCTTCGCCCCTACTCTTGAATCTGTACGTCGAGGAAGCAATGGTGGAAATAAAAGAAAGGTTTAGGAGTGGAATTAAAATACAAGGTGAAAGGATATCAATGATACGATTCGCTGATGACATTGCTATCCTGAGTGAAAGTGAAGAAGATTTAAATGATCTGCTGAACGGGATGAACAGTCTAATGAGTACACAGTATGGTTTGAGAGTAAATCGGAGAAAGACGAAGGTAATGAGAAGTAGTAGAAATGAGAACAGCGAGAAACTTAACATCAGGATTGATGGTCACGAAGTCAATGAAGTTAAGGAATTCTGCTACCTAGGCAATAAAATAACCAATGACGGACGGAGCAAGGAGGACATCAAAAGCAGACTCGCTATGGCAAAAAAGGCATTTCTGGCCAAGAGAAGTCTACTAATATCATATACCGGCCTTAATTTGAGGAAGAAATTTCTGAGGATGTACGTCTGGAGTACAGCATTGTATGGTAGTGAAACATGGACTGTGGGAAAAGCGGAAAAGAAGAGAATCGAAGCATTTGAGATGTGGTGCTATAGACGGATGTTGAAAATTAGGTGGGCTGATAAGATAAGGAATGAGGAGGTTCTACGCAGAATCGGAGAGGAAAGGAATATGTGGAAAACACTGATAAGGAGAAGGGACAGGATGATAGGACATCTGCTAAGACATGGGGGAATGACTTCCACGGTACTAGAGGGAGCTGTAGAGGGCAAAAACTGTAGAGGAAGGCAGAGATTGGAATACGTCAAGCAAATAGTTGAGGACGTAGGTTGCAAGTGCTACTCTGAGATGAAGAGGTTAGCACAGGAAAGGAATTCGTGGCGGGCCGCATCAAACCAGTCAGTAGACTGATGACCAAAAAAAAAAGTACTATGGGTTAAGTCCCACAGTGCTCAGAGCCATTTGAACCTTCCCTTAGTCAACGTGTGGCATAAATTTCCTTTCTCCCCATTTCGATTCAGTGCCTTTTCATTCGTTACACCACCTATCCATCTAACCTCCAGCATTACTCTGTAGTGCCATATTTCAAAAGTTTAGTTTCACTTATCGTTTATACTGGTTGTGGTTCATGTTTCACTTAGGTGAAAGGCTGTACTGCTGACAAATACCTGCAGTTCGTTGTTAACAAATTTCTCATTTTCAGAAACTCTTTTCTTGCCACTCTCTCTACTTCGGCCATAAAGTGATTATGAAGTGCCTCTGTCCCTCTAATATTCCGTATTTCGTAAGGTTTTACTGAACACTGCCACTGCAAAAAACGGGGAAGAGCAGTCTAGTTCACAACTCAGTAACTTGGAACTACGAGAAAATGATAGCGATGCTGAGGCACAGCAGCAACAGGTGCGGCCATTCTATCCGGCGTAAGCACCCTCCGCCGGATATCACTGGCGGTAACTGCCTGGTCGAAGCGATAAAAGCAAATGGACGGCAGGGGAGGACGCTCTCGACTTAGAGGCTGTCGGCAGCTAATGCGTCTCCAGGGGCTGCCTCCGTGGGCGAGTGCTGCGGCCTTTCAACGAGCGCCACCGGCCACAGTCCATTATTTTCGTACTTTCTTGCCGAAACGGGTATAACGTTCCATCTGCGTCGTCCTAGCTGTCGAAGATGTTTACTTCACAATGAAAAGATGGAGTGTGAAGGCAGATAATTCAGACATGTAGGAAAAATCTGCCGAAGAACTTTCACAAAAAGAGTGTGCGTTTGTACATTTTTATGCCCTCTGTGACAGTGTCGCCTGTGGGCATTTTTTCCCGTTTCAAGGATAAATATAATCGTTTTTCTCACAGTACCACACATGCGGTTTCAATTCGTACTGTCCTTCTTATTTATTTCTTCTTTAGCGTTCTTGATGTAAGTCAATCTCTTCGACGTCTACCAGAGTAGTAGTGTAATGCTGGACTGTTTTATCATGACAGTCAGCAGTGTTGTCAGATTTATGAGAGTTGAAGAAGTGAGATGGCATTTTATTATTTGTTTACGCCAGCCAAAGAAAGAAACATACAGTCTCATTACGTAATGCAGGTTATATAAAACAAATAGTAATTGTGCAAGTATTATACTATGTATTCGTACAATAATTATTCAGTGTTGAAAACATTTGCTGCAATGGAATAATCCATCCTAAGAACCCACCAAGTAAGCACTTAAAACTAAATACCAAAATTTTAATATGCCTGATATCGATTGCGGCTCAGAGGTACTATGGTAGATGATCGTCACCAGTGGCTTGCATGGCATATAATATGGGCTGAGCCGCTAAGGAGGCAGCTATGATTCAATCTAGCGCAGTCCATTGAGTGAGCTACTATCAGTCTTGCCACTCTGCTACTGGATTTATAACCAGCACTGTATATGTGCTTCCGCGTTCTTGCTACTGGCTTTCAGTCAGGATTCTACTCTCAACAAACTTGGTTCTGTTTTTAGATTACTCGTTCATATCGGGATCCGACAGAAAAATTTAGGATAACGTCTTACCCCACAGTGCTTTCAGTGACATGTTCACACCCCGTGCCAGTGTTAGGGATGCCACATGTTTGGAACTTGGCCAGTAACATCACTAATTACAACACAACAACAGAGGAGTGTCGTCTGTAACAGATGTACGTGATACAGTAGCACTAGCTGTAACAATGGCAGCAACTGAAAGCATAGCATGATACCCTCCGTGAATTTCAGTTTTATTTGTATCGTAGCAAATTCCACCTATTGACTGATCACAAACCCTACATTTCATTGTATGGGCATAGTTCTAAGATCCCGAGAGAGACTGTGCAGCGTCTGTAGTCTTCAGCGTTGTTTTTAAGAGTGTTCCACTATAAAACATACTTTCGCGCAACATGCCAATGCGGGCACCCCGACCAGCCTTTCTCTTGACCCTGACTCGGAGTTCGATCGTCAGGAAACATTTTGTTCTGCCCTGGACTAACGTCTACAACAATTCCCATTAGTAAAAATTCCTTGCCAAATTTCCACTAACTGGGCCTTATATAGACACCAAAAAAGTTTTGCATCACCCCGCTTTAAAGAACTCCTGAAGATAGACGTTGACTGTGGATATTGTATCACAGACACAGTCCCTTTGACTGTTCAGAAATGTCACTAAACCCGCCCAAAGATGTAAACAACCATGCATGAGCAGCGCCTGTTAGACGGAGGGGGTCCGACAGCCGATCAGTTCCAGTCATTCCACCAGGAAGGAGGTACGCGGCTCATGTTGTCTGTTTGGATGCTCAATACCGCGGTTCGATCGCGTCAGCATTTTTACTTCGTGCCAGGAAGGGTTCTCAACAAGGGAAGTGTCCAGGCGTATCGGAGTGAAAAAGCGATGTTGTTCGGACATGGAGGAGCTACAGAGAGACAGGAAATGTCGATGACATGCCTCGCTCAGGTCGCCCTAGGGCTACTACTGCAGTGGATGACCGCTACCTACGGACTGTAGCCCGAAGGAACCCTGCCAACAACGCCACCATGTAGAATAATGCTTTTCGTGCAACCACAGGACGTCGTGTTACGACTCAAACTGTCCTCAAAAGACTGCATGATACGCAGCTTCACTTCTGACGTCCATGGTGATGTCCATCTTTGCAACCACGACACCATGCAGTGCGGTACAGTGATGGGCCCAAAACATGCCGAATTGACCCCTCAGGATTTGCATCACGGTCTCTTCACCGATGAGTGTCGCTTATGCCTTCAACCAGACAATCGTCGCAGACGTGTTTGGAGGCAACCTGGTCAGGCAGAAGGCCTTAGTCACACTGTCTAGCGAGTGCAGCATGGTGGAGGTTCCCTGATGTTTTTAGGTGGCATTATGTGGGGCCGCGTATGTCGCTGGTGGTCATGGAAGGCGCCGTAACGGCTGTACGATACGTCAATGCCATCCTCCGACCGATAGTGCAACCATATCGGCAGCATATTGGCGAGGCATTCGTCTTCATGGACGACATTCGCGGTGCCATCGTGCACCTCTTGTGAATGACTTCCTACAGGATAACGACATCGCTCGACTAGAGTGGCCAGCATGTTCTCCAGACATGAACCCTATCGCACATTCCTGGGATAGATTGAAAAGGACTGTTTATGAACGACGTGACCCACTAACCACTCTAAGGGATCTACGCCGAATCGCCGTTGAGGAGTAGGACAATCTGGACCAATTGTGCCTTGATGAATTTGTGGATAGTATGCGTCAATGCAAGAGGAGGTGCTACTGGGTGTTAGAGGTGCCTGTGTGTACAGCAGTCTGAACGACCACCCATGAAGGTTTCCCTGTCTGGTTGTACAACCAACAATGCGTGGTTTTCATGAGCAATAAAAAGGGCGGAAATGATGTTTACGTTGATCTCCAATTTTCTATACAAGTTCTGGAACTCTCGGAATCGAGGTCATGAAAACATTTTTTTGATGTGTGTATATCCACAGCACCATCTCGCAGCCTGATCTTTCATGAAGTAGGTCTGTGACACAAAAGGGTGGTCATCAAGTGTTTTCAGCCAGACTGACTCAACGATTCCAAATAATTTCTCATTGCGCTACCAACTCGAGACCATGAAGAGCGTCTCAACTTTGGCTAAAGATAACTTAATCGGGTTGTCGTTGTTCCTAGCTTTGGCTTCGCATCATCCAGCTCCTTCATGTTTCACAGTGGGAACGGGAGGGGCTGTAATGTATATAAAGACATTGGCAAAGTGGAACATCTACTGGTCCAACATCAAGCTGACATGCCACTCCTGTCGTGCATACTCCTTCAACAACGTGGCCTCTGCACGACATTCCTCACCATGGCCCCACTCTGATAGCCCATGACAGAGTCTCCATGATGAGTGATATGTGATTGCCGGGGGTGGATTCCCCCTCGAACTTCCATTACGTAATGAGGATGCTAACGACGGGAGCCCCTGCTAGCATCCATGCCCTCTCGATACAGGGGCTGTAATGTATATAAAGACACTGGCAAAGTGGAACATCTACTGGTCCAACATCAAGCTGACATGCCACTCCTGTCGTGCATACTCCTTCAACAACGTGGCCTCTGCACAACATTCCTCACCATGGCCCCACTCTGATAGCCCATGACAGAGTCTCCATGATGAGTGCTATGTGATTGCCGGGGGTGGATTCCCCCTCGAACTTCCATTACGTAATGACGATGCCAACGACGGGAGCCCCTGCTAGCATCCATGCCCTCTCGATACATTCGCCATCGAAAGAGCATCTTGTATCCTGGTGCCAGATACTGGGCACCAATTCAGTATAGTTCCTGACCTTCTGTCGCCACATCATCAAACACCTGAGTATTTTACCTCCTTTCACCCTGCCTTCAACACGGAAGCTGAGCAGATGGTACATACATTCAGAACACAGATGTGATTGCCTTGGTGGCGTGGTCTTGCGCGAAACCGCGGCACAGCTTACAACATGTCAAACCAGCGTCATCTTGTTTCCACTGAAAAGTTCCAGAATAATGTAGGACGTACACAGTCGTGCGTTCTCATGGTGGAGTACTCAGCTGTTTGTTCACAACTTCTTCTGGACGTTTTCTTCTCACGTACATCATTAAACGTCTTAGAACATGGGGAGAGAATCCTTTCTTGACCGTCTGACCAGGAGGAGCAAACTCTATATGATCAATCCTTTCATTACAGGAAAAATAAACAGAGCAACAATGACTTATGCCGCAATCTGAGTGCTCAGGTTGCCTTACTGCATAAGCTAGTGCAGATACTGATTGGCTTTGGCATGATATTTTGTCTAGCAGTATAGCTTAACCAGTATGTTACCATAGATGGCGTGATGATTGCGCAATGGAATGCCAAAACTGGTTGTCTATTGAATAAATCAAAAATGAAAATACGGCAGTAGAATGATTTAGTGCTGGTTATATGCTGATGGAAAAAAATCTCAACACCAAAAAATAATTAATGTAGATTAAAGAAATTTTGTGAATACATTTGTCTAGATAAAATATTTAAGTGATTAACATTTACGAAATCGTAGGTTAATTGTTATGTAATAAGCCATTACAAATGTGAAATGGTGATACACTGACCATCTGTGTAAAAGCCAAAATGTTGAATGCAAGCATGCAAACATGCATGCATTGTGTTTTACAGGTGCCGGTTTTACTTTGTGGAATGGAGTTCCATAGTTGTTGCACTTGTTCGATCAATACAGGGACGGATAATGCTGTCTGTGGATGACGTTGGAGTTGTCCGATGATGCTCGTTGTGCTCGACTGGAGACAATTCTGGTAGTCTAAAAGACAACATGTCAACAGTTTTAGAGTATGTAGGGTTACATCAGTGGCAGGTGGTCGAGAGTTATCCTGTTGGAAAGCACCCCCTGGAGTGTTGTTCATGAACGGCGGCACAACAGGTCGAATCACCAGATTGAAGTATAATTTTCTAGTCAACGGGTAAGGGATAATCACGAGAGTGCTCCTGCTATCATTCGAAATCGTACCCTAGACTGTAACTCCAGGTGTAGGTCTAGTGCGTCTAGGCTGGTTGGAGGCCCTCAACTGGCATCCTGCGAACCATTACACTGGCACCGAGGTAGAACCAACTTTCATCAGGAAACACAACAGGACTCCACCCTCCCCTCCAATGAGGTCTCATTTCATACCACTGAAGTCGCAAATGTCGGTGGTTTGGGGTCACTGGAATGCACGCTGCAGGCATCTGGCTCTGAGCTTTCTTTGAAGTAACCCATTTGTAACAGTTCGTCGTGTCATTGTGGTGCCAACTGCTGATGAAGTTGCTTCCTCTCGGTAGTGCCATGTTGCTGTCTGGAGCCCGGTCTTCTTATGAGCGTATATTCTCGTGACCACCGCTGCCAGCAATTATGTACAATGACTATATTCCTGCCAAGTCTTCCTGCAGTACTGCTGAAGAAACGTCAAGTTTATCGTAGCCCTATTACACGACCTCGCTAGAATTCAGTGAGGTGTTGATATTGGCGTCTTTGTCGCCATGTCAACTGATCACATCCAAACTCGAAAGTAACTAACGCTCACGGTCGTTATAGCGTGTATTTAAAGAAAACCTGATTTTCAACCTCGTAGTGGCGTTTCTAGAGCCACTGCTACGCGACTAGCCCGAAATTTCAATAGACATTTTCAGATGTAGAAACGGGCCAACCAATGTTCATTTATGTCGCACAACTCCTTCTTGGTATTGCGACTTTGTTTTTCGTCAATTTATAAATATCGGATGTCGTCCTGCTGTCGTTCCTAGCAAGGATGGATGAGCTGAAAGTAATTTATTTGTTTTTACTTATTTCATTAACAGTACAGAATAACCCACCGCCTTGAAATATAAGGTGGGTCGAATGCTTCTGAATCTAATAGCAAAGACTTCTCATTGTTACAGTCTTATTGGTATACAGTTGTTAATGCTTTTTTTAAATAATATAAAGAACGTAATATATGTAAGCTTTTTCTGGAAAAAACGACATTTTGTCAATGGAGTGAGTGATTGAATATTTTGTAAAAATTTTTGTTTACTTATACACGCAATCACATTCTTGTGACAGTGTATAAGAATGTGATTGAGTCTATAAATAAACAAAAAAATTTTACGTGAACGTTTTCTGCCAGAAGAATTGAAAGTGGGAAGGACCGTGGCAGAATTTGTAGGACTGCTACGTGCAATCAGAACAACTTCGCTTGGAAGTATGTAGTGAGCTTAAACATCAAGGCGATGTAAATCTTCAAATATTGTCATGGGTGACGAAATTTGGGTTTACAGCCACCATCCTGAAAGCAAGCAGCAATTCTCATAAGTACAGCGTTTCACTTTTGTCAAAATAAGTCCGACACGTCCACAGTAGCATAGCCCTTGACGATGTGTTTCAGTCTTTTTAAATTGACAGGATTGTTCACGCAAAGTTCGCCCCTTCTGGTCTTATGGTCAACTAGTAGTTCTGTCGTGATGGTGTAAGTCATTTGAGGAAGGAGAAACAAGCGTCCACAGAAGTGGCGTACTCCACTGTTGCCGCCACATGTAATAAGCGTTGCTTCACGCAGTGGAGAATGGCAAAACAGAGGCACGTTGGCGACCGAGGCGTTGTGAAGTAGGGAGGCACAGATAGCCTTGCTGACAGCAGCAGTCTACCAGCAGGCTCACGCAAGGACGCACACATACCGAGCGCCGAGCGAAGCCTGGAGAGTGCTGAGTAAGTGGAAGTGAGGCCAGCACGCTGATTTACGCTGCATATACTGCGGGAGTAATAACAAAAAGCTACCACTGAGGGTAAAAAACGTCCTCCTGCCGGATATAAATGGTGGAGTGCAGGCAGCAACAGACAGAAGCCATTAGGAAGCAGTTCGGATCTGAGGACGGATGTGGTCCGTGTCCGAATGTTCAATCTTCGTAGGTGACAATTCCGGAAGTCTGTTCCAGCTCGCAGGAGTCATCCGTTCGCCGCCAGATGTCAGCTTCAGCTCCGGAGGTCGACCCGAGTGCGGTCGGCACCATGGCTGACTAACTACAGCGAGAACTGCCAGCAGGACCGGCCGCAGTGTGGTCTTGGTCACAGGCGCCGCCAGGGACTGACGCCCGGACTTCACGGCCACCCGGCCCCACGGCACGTGGTCCGTCCATGACGGGACCTCGCGGGCATCGCGACTGACGGCTTCCCAGCCGCCGGTGCAGCAGGCGTCGGCAGCTGACTTCACGGAGCGTAGCTGCGACGAGTTCATCTCAACCACAGGGCATCCTGGCTTCAGCGGAGCACTGGTGGCCTGAGGCTCCCGAGTGCGATCAGCGGCGCGCGTTGCGCGCATTGTCGGAGAATCTACGCAGCAGCAGACAGGCGGAGGAATCCGCAGGGATGGGCAACGACGACGAGGGAGACATTGTAAAGAAAGTTCAATAAATAATTGTAAAACTCCACGCCGTCTCAGTCTTTGGCGCAGCCACTGTGTCTGCTGCTAACAAGTGGTGCAGAAGTCGTAACACCACTAAGACAACAAAGGACCCCATACGGTCTACATTCTTCAAGACGACAACCGTACTCACTTCCTCTTGGCCAAGATGAAAATCATTTTACAGAGGCGAATGTTTTATTAGTAGCGTATATTCAAGCTGAATCGCAGACGATACTGACTACCCTAACAAAGAAAGATTTCCAGGACGCATTTAAAAAGTGGTAGGAATGTTGTGATCTGTGTATTCGCTCCAAAGGGAGTTACTTTTGTGATGACTATGATGCAAATTAAGATCTAGGTAAGAGGTAATTTTAGTTATATTTCAAAAATTTGTAGATACGATTCCGAAGAACCTAATACTAATTCACTGTCGCAATTTAGTTTTGTATTTTATTTTCTATTTATCACAAAAGATTGATGGTGTAGTTGTTTCACCCACTTTATCATGGCAACGACAAATGAGAACACATTAGATATGACATGTTTTGAAATAACAACAAATAGAGACACAGTATTTTGAATATTCTTTTTAATTTTGGTATGCTAAATATATATTCAGATTTACAATAGTGGGTAAAATTTCACAAATTTCAGTTATCATTGGTACTTACAAGGTGTTTCACAATTTGTATTACAGGCTTCTATAGGTTGTAGAGGGGACATAGCACATAAAGTGTGGATAAGGAATCCAAGTCCGTAGATGTACTATTTGGATGTATGAGGGGGTTCAACTGCAATCCCTTTTTTCCTTCATCAGTTTCGGTTGAAAAAATGCTCAATATGTTGTGATACATGGTGAAAAATTTTCGCTTGATCTCCTATACTTCCATGAACTTGCGATAGGTAGTGGCGCTCTACATAGCCTTCACAATGACGTCTCTATCTGGGGTGTGCGTTGCGTGCAGAGAGCTGTCAGTGAGTTTCTGTTGGCGGAAAACCAGAACATCACAGATATTCATTGGTACTTGCAGAATGTCTACGGAGACCTGTCAGCACGATGTTCCGTTGGGCGAGGTGTCTGTCATTATCGAAACAAGTTCGCTCATACCTGTCCGATTTTCCGCGTGCCGACCCGCCGCGCACACGTGTGACTTCTGCAATGTCGGAACGTGCCGACACTCTCATTCGAGGTGATCAACGGATCGCAGTCAAACACCTCGCTACAGAAGTGGACGTCTCTGTCGATAGTGTTGACAAACTCATTCACCAGTTGGGTACTCAGGGAGGTGTGCTCGCTAGGTTCCTCACTGCCTAGTGAGAGCCCACACAGAACACAGAAGGACCATCTGTGCGCAGTTACGTACGCGTTACAAGGCGGATAATGACAATTTATTGTCGATAGTCGTCACAGGCAATGAAATGTGGGTTTTTCACTTCGAACCGAAAGCGAAACGGCAATTCACGGTGTAGCACCACACCAACTCTCCTGCGGAGAAAAGTTCAAAGGCGCACCCTCAGCCGGTGAAGTCATGCAGACGGTCGTACTCTGAGCGGGGTGGTCTGCTTGATGTATGATGCAGCAGGACGTTGGCTCCGATGTAGACAGGTGGAGTGGTGGTAAGCAATCATACAGACCCTTTTAGCAAAGCGGCATAAGGCCGTAGCATTGAACGGGGATTTTATAGCCAAAATAATGGGGAGTGATATAGTGTACCGTAATCCTAAATAAAACCGACCTCAGAAAAGAATTGAGGCATTCCTTATTGAACACCGCTCGTACAATAAATTTGGAGATGGGGTCACTTCCAACTGTCCCACTTTACGATACGCTAACAGCGGAAACAACAAGCTCTGACCAGTGTGCTCTGCAGGAACTGCTCCACTTAGCGACGCTGCTATTCCTTACGCAAGGCGTACGTAAGGCGCTTACTTTCGTACACACCGTCCACAAACGCTGGTGCGCGTCCATGTAGCATCACAGTCAACCGTCGTGGTTGCTAACGTACCAGTTTCTCGCAGCCATTGTTGGAGTCGGATGAAAAAGGTATGTAACGAATTGAGGTGATCAGTAGACGTTCTTGCTACATGCGTTGTTCAAGCTCTGCCATTACGTATAAGTGGGTGATCTGAAAGTGATCCAAGCTTCAAGCTTATCTGATATCCGAATTTTACATTTCGGGATATTAGTTCCCCATTACAACTTTCTTTAGTGATTCCCATCTACAACGTCTAGAAGCCAATAGTAGGAATTGTGTAATGCTGTTGGAAACTGTGACAGTATTTCACCTCTCAGTTTGCTTGGAATACTGTGTACCTTCCTGGAATCAAAATTTTCATGTTTACTTTTAATACGGCTCAATGTTTGCAAGCTGATATACAGGAGGTGAACAAAATCGTGGAAACACTAAAAGCCGGCCGGTGTGGCCGTGCGGTTCTAGGCGCTTCAGTCTGGAGCCGCGTGACCGCTACGGTCGCAGGTTCGAATCCTGCCTCGGGCATGGATGTGTGTGATGTCCTTAAGTTAGTTAGGTTTAAGTAGTTCTAAGTTCTAGGGGACTGATGACCACAGATGTTAAGTCCCATAGTGCTCAGAGCCATTTGAACCATTTTGAAACACCAAAAACATGACACATTACAAAGCCCAATATGACGTAAGAAACATTTTTGCATTCAAAACAATCGTCTCGGAATGGAAACCGGCCGGAGTGGCCGAGCGGTTCTAGGCGCTATAGTATGGAACCGCACGACCGCTACGGTTGCAGGTTCGAATCTTGCCTCGGGCATGGATCTGTGTGATGTCCTTAGTTTAGTTAGGTTTAAGTAGCTCTAAGTTCTAGGGGACTGATGACCTTAGAAGTTAAGTTCCATAGTGCTCAGAGCCATTTTTCTTTCGGAATGGAAAATTCAAATCCTGTATGGTTTTCAGGGGAATCTTGTACTATTCTTCCTCCAAAATAGTGGCAAGCTCATTCAACGATGATGGAGGTGATCGGCGATCACAGACCCATCTCTCAAAAGTAGACCACAGAGTTTAAATAATATTGAGATCTTGTGACTGTGGTGCCAAGGGAAACGCGACAACAATTCATTCGTGTGCTCACAAAATCAGTGAGCTGTGGGAACACAACATCACCATAAGGGAACAAACATTGTGTAATGGAATGGACCTGATAAGACGAAATGGTCACGCACTATCTGGCAGTAATTCAGCCTTTCAGGGTCTCCATGGGTCCCATGGAATACCACGATATGGCTGCCAAAATAGTCACCGAACCCCCCCCCCCCCCCCCCCGCCTCCTCCAAGCTGCAGCCTTAGGACGAATCCTCAGCCAGAATTGGAAATCTGTGCGACAAGAGTTATTCAACAACATGACTTTCCGCTGCTCCGCAGGCCAGGTTTTGTGGTTTCGTCACCACGTTTTCCTGATGCGGTTAGTAACCATCACGTTAGTTACCCTAATCAGATGTCTTGGAACTCCTGCTCGCCCTACTAATGGAACTCCGTGTTCTTTCGGTACTGACAAAGTTTGCGAGTGCGACATACAATTCTGCAGTGACTCTTGCAGCTTCGTCCTCTTATTTTTCGTCACAGTGATGTTCAATGACTGTCTGTCCCGATCATTCAACAATAGTTTCGTCCGCGTTGTGACTTAGCAGGTGAAGTTTTTCTGCTTTCCCTGTAAGCGGTCTAAATTTTCGGTACGGCTCCTCTTGAAACTCTAAATACTTCGACTACCTTGGTTATGGGAGCATCCACTATGCGAGCACCAACAATATGCCCAAATTAGAGTTCACATGCTGCAATGGTCTGTTTTGACCACGACTGACACTTGGAACCCATTGAGGACATAGCACAGGATCCGTTCGTTGTGAAATAGAACAGCGCAACTGGCGGGCTTGGCGGCTATGTGTATTTACATTCGAGCATGCGTTTCTGGCTGTCTTTCTGTATTTTTGTCCAACCTCTGTACTTTCATAGTTCTCCGCTTCCGTCAGGTGGTGAAGTGCATCATGCACAGTGATTAGCGAAACGCAACAAACCAGATCGCACTAACAAGAGATAGTTACTTTCCATACAGGAGAAGAAGAATAAGTCTGGTGAGCTGCCTCCACGAGATTCCTTCAAATTCTCCTACAAATTCGGTACATACAAGACTGGCATTCTACTCGTTGGTCCAACGTACGTTGAACTGCTTTACTCGAATGTATACAATTGGTGAATAAGGCTTCCTCAAAGTGTGTCGCTGCAGATTCTCAACATTGGAAAGCCAGCTTCTCGTCGGAAAGCGCCCTAGAAGTACTTAATTGTCATCCAGCAGCACACTCGGTGTTCGAACTCCACCAGGGATTCTTCCAGTTTGCAGTGAATTTTTATATTGTTGGTTCCACTTACGAGTAATTATTACCAGTCGTCTGTAATGATACATAAAATTCTCAGTAATTACATAGGCGTAAACTGGCGCTCTGGAAATATATCTACGATAGAATAATTTCAATCACTCCAATTCAGTTTATACGTCGCAGTCAACAGCTGAATGTTCATCTTAAGTTGGTTTGAGCTAACATGTGGAAAAGGCAAGTGAATGGAGTGTAAATGAATGAATCTGTTCAACTACGGAACTGAATTAATCTCCACTCCAAAACTAAGTGACTATTGGCGATTCCTGGTGTGCACCTGTGTCGTAAACAGTCTGGTGTGTGAACCATTTGACTGAGCTTGATTTTCTGCAAATATTCACAAACCAATGTTCACTTCAAAGAATGACTATGTAGCTGTTTTTACGGATGGGTCGAAACAAGGGGATTCTGTTGGTTGCTCAGTTGTTTTTCCATATCGTGGCGTCAAGGTCCGACTGCCTCAGACTTTTACTGTCTTTGATGCAGAATTGTTTGCGATCTTGCGGGCACTGGAACACATGAGACATTCTTCCTCTCCTAAATTTCTTGTCTGTTCCGATTCACTCAGTGCCCTTCATTCATTGCAACGTTTGTATCCGGCAGACAAAATTGTCCAGACCATCCAGGATGCCCTCCTCCGACTACAGCGACTGGGGAAGGTTGTAGCTTTCTGCTGGTTTCCGGGGCATGTTGGCATTGCTGGGAATGAAAGGGCAGATCTCACAGCTAAGGAGGCGTGTCTCGCCCCACAAGTATCTCAGTGTGCTATCCCCTTACACGCACTCACCTCGCTGTTGAGCTCACGGGTCATGCGTCGGTGGGAGGATGAGTGGCTGGAAGTGACTGACAATAAGCTCCGTATAGTCAAGCCCACAACGCGTGTGTGGTGTACTTCCTTTCAGCCCCATCGACGGGACGAGGTTCTCCTCACTCGGCTTCGAATAGGCCACAGCCCTATGACGCACGGCTTCCTGCTCCGGCGAGAGGACCCTCCAATTTGTGGTGCTTGCGGCGTCCAGGTCACTGTGCGCCACGTTTTATTGGATTGCGTTTTATTTTCTGACCAGCGGGTCGCGGCTGACTTGCCAGCGGACCTGCCATCTCTTTTAGGCAACACTCGGACGAATGTGGTTAAAGTTTTAAAGTTCTGTGCCCTGTCAAATGTTTTTACAAAGATTTTAGGGAAAAGATTTTAATTTGCTCACTGTGTGACAAGCTCGCCCCTATTTTATGTAAGTGGCCAGCCAATAACAATTTCCTGTGACATTCTTGTCGCTATGTTTCCCCCTTCCGTAGGTTTTACTTTCTTAGGTAGCATTTTCCTTCTTTTCCTGCTTTGTTTGAGTGTGTGCTTTAGTTTTCTTAGGTCTGTCCATATTCGTTCTTTTTAATGTGTGTCAGGGCGCTGATGACCTCGATGTTGAGCGCCCATAAGCCCCAACACACCACCACCACCACTACACTGAAGAGCCAAAGAAACTGGTACACCTGCCTAATATCGTGTAGGGCCCCCGCGAGAGCGTAGAAGTGCCGCAACACGGCGTCGCGTGGACTCGACCAATGTATGAAATAGTGCTGGAGGGAATCGTCAACATGAATCCTGCAGGGCTGTCCATAAATCCGTAAGAGTACGGGGGAGTGGAGATCTCTTCTGAACAGCATGTTGCAAGGCATCACAGACATGCTCAACAATGTTGATGCCTGGCGAGTTTGGTGGTCGGAGGAAGTGTTTAAACTCAGAAGAGTGTTCCTGGAGCCACTCTATAACAATTTTGGACCTGTGGGGTGTCGCACTGTCCTGCTAGAATCAGCCAAGTCCATCGGAATGCACAATGGACATGAATGGATGAAGGTGATCAGACAGGATGCTTAGGTACGTGTCACCTGTCAGTGTCGTATCTAAACGTGTTAAGGGTGCCATATCGCTCCAGCTGTACACGCCTCACACCGCCGGCCGGAGTGGCCGAGCGATTCTAGGAGCTCCAGTCTGGAACCGAGCGACCGCTACGATCGCAGGTTCGAAACCTGCCTCGGGCATGGATGTGTGTGATGTCCATAGGTTAGTCAGGTTTAAGTAGTTCTATGTTCTCGGGGACTGATGACCTCAGATGTTAAGTCCCATAGTGCTCAGAGCCATTTGAACCATTTGAACGACTCACAGAATTACAGAGCTCCACCAGCCTGAAAAGTCACCTGCTGACATGCAGGGTCCATGGATTCATGAGGTTGTCTCCATACCTGTACACGTCCATCCACTCGATACAATTTGAAAGAAGACTCGTCCGACCAGCCAACATGTTCCCAGCCATCAACAGTCCAATGTCACTGTTGAGAGACCCAGGCGAGATGTAAAGCTTTGTGTTGTGCAGTCGTCAAGGGTATCCGAGTGGGTCTTCGGCTCCGAAAGCCCATATCGATGATGTTTCGTTGAATGGTATGCAAGCTGACACGTGTTGATGACCCAGCACTGAAATCTGCAGCAATTTACTGAAGAGTTGAACTTCTGTCTCGTTGAACGATTCCCTTCAGTCGTCGTTGGTCTCGTTCTTGCAGGGTCTTTTTTCGGCAGCAGCGATGTCGGAGATTTGATGGTTTACCGGATTCCTGATATTCATGGTACACTCGTGAAATGGTCATACGGTAAAATCCCCACTTCATCGCGACCTCGGGTATGGTGTGTCCATCGCTCGTGCGCCGGCTATAACTCCACATTCAAACTCACGTAAATCTTGATAATCTGCCACTGTAGCAGCAGTAACAGATCTAACAACTGACCAGACCCTGTGTGCTTTTAACCATTTCGTTCCACACCAACGCAGACATAATGTAATGGTTGATAAGTTTCAGATGGTAGGCTGCCTGAAATTCATTCCTGAATTATTTGATTACATCTATAACGGAAGTTCAAAAAGAAACGAGCCAGAGTCTGTAATGCGCAAACCGGTGATAGGAAGGTAATATTGCGTCGTGTGTAACGAGGTGTCGTTCCGACCAGAGCGTGAAAGTTCACAGCTCGTCGCTAGAGGCCACGCGTGCACGTCACGTGATTATACAGAGCTAGCATCAGCATGTATGAATCGTCCAACGCTGCCAGTCGCATTGCTGACAGTGACACGGAGGCGTCAAAAGAAGATCAAAGAGGCGTTGTTCGTTTTCTGACAGCGGAAGGAGTAGGAGGAACGAACATTCATCGACGAATGTCACAAGTGTACGGTGAGCACTGCATGTCGCTTGCAAGGGTCAAGGCTTGGCACAAGCGCTTCAGGAAGGACAGGTGTCATTAGCCGATGATGCACGGTCTAGAGCACCACACTGCATTACCGATGATATAGTCCAGCTGGTAGATACATTCATTACCCAAGACCGCCGAGTGTCAGTGAAAGACATAGCCGCCGTGGTCGGATTGAGCGTCGAAAGTGTTCACACCATCATGAAGTAATGACTGCACATGCGCAAAGTGTTTGCCAAATGGGTTCCCCACAGTCTTCAACCACACCAGGAAGCATGTCGAATGGCCCACTGTCTTGCTCATCTGTAGCGCTATGCTCGGGAAGGGAATGCGTTGCTGGCACAAGTGGTGGCTGGAAATGCGTCATGGTGTCATCACTTCGAACAGAATCAAAAAGGCAAAGTCTCCAGTGGAAGCATCCAGTGTCACTACCAACAAAAAATGCCAAGGCCACCCACACGAGTGCAGGAAAGTTTCTGCTGTCGTTTTTCTTTGGCCAAGATGGCCCCCTTCTGATTCACTTCCTGCAGCACGGGACAATAGTGAATTCCCAGCGTTACTCGCAAGCCTTGACCACCCTTTGCCGAGCGATCAAATCAAAACGACAAGGCAATCTCACGCGCGGGGTCATTCTGCTCCACGACAACGCAAAGCCTCATACGGCCAACACTGTCGCGGCACTCTTGCAGAAATTCAAGTGGGACCGGACCTCTCTCCTGTGATTACGCCATTTTTGGTCCCCTTAAAAAGGCTCTGAGGGGCAAACGATTCATCTCGTACGACGACGTCCAACTCTGAGTGCGGAACAGGCTAAAATCGCAGCCCGGGAATTTTATGACACAGCCCTTCACCGCCTTGTGTCACAGTGAGGCAGCTGTCTCAACAGCCACGGTCAATACTACTAACATACAGTTATTGGTTTCTGTAATTATGCCACCGGCTCGTGTCCTTTTGAACGCCCCTTATACAAGGAGTAGTACATCCATGTCCATGTATAACCTCGCGTGCTCACCCACACCGGCCGAGAATATGTGTGGGTATCACACTTACTGTGCTTATTTAAACTCTATATCTACATATGTACAGCAAAATTATCGATTTCCTTTCTTGTTGCATATACGCTATGAGCGAATGAAAGAAGAGTATTAGGTGCCTCTTTACCTGCCCTTATTCTCATGATCCCTGGGCGTAATATGCGATGGTTGGAGCATAATTTTCTCACGTTCTTCGTATACAGGTCTGAATTTAAATTTATCCAACAGGATTTCGCGAGATATACATCGCCTTTCTGCTAAGAAATCACATTTAAATTCGTCGAACATTTCTGTTACAGTTTCGTTTGGGATAAACTTGCCTATTACAATCCTAGTAGCCAGTTTGTGAATTCAGTCTGTGATATCTATTTTATAAAGACATCAAACACTGGAACAATATTCTAGAACTGGCTGCACTACCATCTTGTATGCGATCTAGTTTACAAATGCATGGCGATTTCTCAGAAGATTTCGAATAAATACAATTCTTCCATTCGCATTCTCTAATAATGATTTTACGTGATTGTTCTATTTCACATCAGTTCTGAATATTACCCATAAATGTTTATGGGGGAGTTGGCTGTACTTAGATGATAGTGTACCTAAGACACATGACTTTTTTGGTCAGTACTTCAGTCCAGTGACTGTTTTTAGAATCACGTGACGGAATGCGCATTAGGGAGGACCCTAAGCAGTTTCCCCCACTTTCTACAGTTTTTGTTATTGTCAGACATGATGCGTTTTTGCAACATTTGTAAATTTTTCGAGTTCCGCGCATTTAAGTGCTTTATAATATTTTGTTGATTCTTCAGTTACAGATTTATAAGGCAAGTAAAAACCTATATACTTTTAAAACTTTTTATCACTTACAGACAGTTGAGCTGTACTTCATCAACAGTCTTGTACTTTGACACAGATGAAGGTATTTTACCATGAAACACGTGATATTTGCAATTTAACTGAGATTCGTTAACGTGTTAATATTTTTACCAGTACTGAAATGGAAATTTGTGTTAGTCTGAAAAACTTCAATTTCAAAATGTATTTAGCTTGTACCTGATTTTTTTATAACATTTCTGTTTAATTTGTTTCACTTGCAAGTAGGCTGTTTAGGTTTTTTTATTGGTAACGCCACCTCTGTATGAAAATCACTGGCTGTGCTGCGTGCAGTCTGTGGCTGCTTTGCATTGTTGTAATACTCGCCATTGTAGTGTTAGGCAGCTGGCTGTGAACAGCGCGTAGCGTTGCGCAGTTGGAGGTGAGCCGCCAGCAGTGGTGGATGTGGGGAGAGAGATGGCGGAGATTTGTAATTTGTCATGAACTGCTATATTTATACATGATGATATCAAGGTAAATACATTGTTTGTTCTCTATTAATATCTTTCATTTGCTAACTATCCCTATCAGTAGTTAGTGCCTTCCATAGTTTGAATCTTTTGTTTAGCTGGCAGTAGTGGCGCTCGCTGTATTGCAGTAGCTTGAGCAGCGAAGATTTTTGTGAGGTAAGTGATTTGTGAAAGGTATAGTTTAATGTTAGTCAGGGCCATTCTTTTGTAGGATTTTTGAAAGTCAGATTGCGTTGCGCTAAAAAAAAATATTGTGTATCAGTTTAAGGACAGTCATGTATAAAAAGTTCTAAGGGGACGTTTCACACTTATTAGTACTTATGTTTACTAAAGTAATAATGTAACAAGTAGATGACTAAATACAGTCTTGATAAGACTGTGTCGCTTTTAAAATTCAGTGGAATCTCTTCACGGCTATGATGTACATTGGAAATGCTTTCATACTTCCAGAAACCTCAATCTTCCGGAGTAGTTTTTGTAATTTCAGAAAGAGACTGCAGTACATAAAAATTGAATGCCTTCATTTAAAAATGAAATACACTGAGATTGAAAAAGTCATGGGATATCTCTTCATATCGTCTTTATGTATATAGACTGAAGAGGCGAGTTAAAAATTGTATCAAGGCCGGTAATCTAACCAGGGTTACGTGCTTACTAGGCAGGTACGTTAGCCAACTTGGCACAGCAGTTCATTTCATATGTATAAGTACCAGCACCTGAGTTCCAGGTTGGATCTTCCATTTTGGTTCGATGCTTAGGCTCTATTCCAGAACATGGAGAACCTCGGTCATTCTGTTCGTGTGTAAGGGGGAATTTAAAGTAGACTGGGGCGGCAGTGAGAATTTAGATCTGGGAGAGCAGTATAGATAGTGGTTATATAAATTCTGCAGTTGTTGCTTCCTAAATTTAGTTGCTGGTGTTAACTGTCAGGATATTTTCCTACTTTATAACATTTGTATTTCTTACTTATCTTGTTATAATTAGACTTGCAGTTTTTACCTATCTTATGCCTGTGGTAATTCATTTATCGTTAGTGGCTTAACTGTTGTAAATGTGTCACACTAATTTTGTATTATTGTTAATACCCATGTTAGTGAGTTTCACAGATCATTTTTCTTACTTCACCTTTTGAATCTTTGTATATCATCACTTTCACTTTCACTTTTATAGATATTCGTGTGTGACACTAGTGAGATGTATTGTAGCTCCTGTAATATCATTTCTGATGCTAACTGTGTTAGCACATTTTCCTACTTTATAATCTGAAAGTTAGGACTTGTTTTTTAATTATTTTTTGCTGAAGATGATTAGGACTTGTTGCTTCTACTTATCTTAAGCTTATGAAGACATGTATATCTGTTATTGCTATAATAGTTGCAACTATATGACATAATTTTTGGGTTATTGTTAATACATTTGTTGGTGAGTTTCACACCCCAGTTTTCTTATTTGACATTTTTTCCTCATATACGACTCACTTTCACCTACATCTTTGTGGTTATTCGTATGTGAAGCTAATGAGACTAAAAAAAGTGCTACGCTTTACATTACACTTTGTACTATAGCTGTGCTGGTGTACACTGAATTATTCAGGAGGATGATCGTACACCCAGAAAGGAAACTTGATGTGCATACAGATGTTAATGAAATAAGAGTTACCTAAACAACTTTATTGTCACTTTGAAAATATAGGAAGACAGATTTAATGTTATTTTCACGTTATTGCAAGATGTGGTATTCTTCCATCCCTATAGTTGTCTTATGATGATACATTGGGCTTGACATCAGATATAAATGTGGTTACACATTTATTGTTTTTTTGTTGCATTTGAGGTTGATTGCCGATGTTAGCTGTGTCAGCACATCTTCTTGTTGTACATGTAGAAGATTAAAAGTAGAATTTCCAATTTACCATATGGTGTGATGACATACTGTGCTTAATATTTGCCATAATTACAACTGTGTCACACAGCTTGTATATTGTTATAATGATTTTGGTTAGTTTCATAGCTTTAAAAATCAAAAAGTAAATAAAAATAAAGACAAAAACATCCTTCACATCTATTTTAATCCTTTACATGAGATGCATGATACTGTTTTCTGTAAATATGTTTTACACTTTGACGTTGTAATCTTTGATGTCTTCAATACTATTCCATGTTTGTATATCTCTGTACTCTATGGTGCTTGACGATGGTATTGACATCATATCTAATTCTTTTGTTGATTATCTTGAGCTGGTCTTCATATGTACTGATTAGAATCTGCATTTAACGTAGTTATTGTTCTGTTTGACTTAAATTATGTGCCCCAAATTTCAAAAAATGTATAATATGTAATGTTGGTTTTATAATTGCATATTTGACGTGAGTATCTTCTTATGAATGGTGTTTTTGTAAGTTTTTGATCTTGTGGATCATATTGGTCACTGCATTTTACTGCAATATTTGTTTTGTCTCTGTACAGTACTGTGAACATGGTCCAGGACTCAAACAAGTCGGTAAATAAATTTCCCTAAAATCAGCATTTGTGTTATGCATTTTCTATAGTAGATGTATGCTGATAGCTGCCCAGACAAGATGTTTAAAAGATGTTATTCATTTATTTGCATTAACCACTTGTTGCCTGACAAGGCTGTCTACAGAGAACAGGTTAATATCTCCGTCATAAATAACTTGCAAAATTAGACTCCATACTTTTTTTGCATTCTTATGTAACAAGATCTCACTAAAGGAACATATCACATATGTTATCCTCTTCCAGATTATTAACAAGTAGTATACACTTCCGTGCTCTGAATAGGTAACCATAATTTGATCAAATAATTAAACTCTGATAACTACATAATTTATACTACACAAGAAAGTATAGTCTATTTCTATTCACCGAGACGACACTGGCATAACAGGAATGTTACTGGACCTTTTATTTCTAAATGGCGACGATTTTATTTGTCCTTCCAAAAACGTTCTCTGTTCCTGCGTCTGCACACTGTTCTGAAATATTTTCTATAAACAGTGCTGCACGTCTTCAGTGTACCGTGCCGTGTTCGGCACTATGAGCCTAGGTTGGCACTAGGGGCCGCCTAGGTTGTCTATGTTTCCTCGTAACTGCGGCCTCTCTGGCTAGGACTGGTTTATTGGGCCGAGCGCGGGGCTCAGAAAGGAAACGAGTGTGGCGGCCGCGTGTGCGACGAGGCGGAAGTTGTTGCCGTCGTCGGGATGTTGTCCAGCCCGGAGAACTGGCAGTCTGTTGGCCTGCAATGCCGCTGCGAAGAGATGATTAACTGCCACTTACCGCATGATGGAGGATAGTTGGAGCACGAGCAGACTGTGGATGAAGGTGTATTACACGTGAAATACCTCACCGGACAGGAAATTCTACGTCGTTATTGCATCTGGATTGTTCAGTATTATTCAGAAACTATGTGCGGGTGGCCACGTCGCCAAGATTTCGTCTTTCTTACACCTACAGTGCGGCGGTAATTGATGACTGTGTTTTCAGCGGGTGTACACCGGTTTCTGTGGCCTCAGTTCGAGGGCAGAACGTGCTTGCTTGCTTAATATAATCCAGGTTTGCTACCCTCTCTTTTACGATAATTTTGCATTTTGACGTTGATGTATACGATACTGAGTTAATTGGTATTGGTATTTGTTCTTGGAAATGCATGTGTCAGTGTATTTTGTGTTGCATGTATCTAACATTGATCTGCTTCTGCTGCGATCTCTTATTTTCTGTTTGTTGAACGGAGCTCTGTGGTGGATGCCAGAGGACTGGAAGGAAGGCGCGCCGCCTGGGATCAAAACCGACTGACAAATAAGGGTAGGAAGCGCTTCCTACAGCCATTGGCGTTTAATAATATTTATCGAGGCATTGGTTGTCGCCTCACTGTTAAATATTAGTTGTTGACCATTATCTGACTTCCTGTTAGCCTAAAATTGTAGTCCAGGATTAATTGCCTAACGCGAGGCCCTGCTCTGGTTAGAAGTAATGCTTGCCACAAATGCTTTAAAAAAAAAGTTGGAAGTTTTTTTACGTGTCATGTGTTATCAATTTTTTTCTAAAATCTATCTGATGGCACAAAGAGATATCATGCATAGGGGTAGGTTATGTATGTTATTAAATTTGGCAAAATTGCTGACTCGCCAATTTTAAGTCTTTTAACTAAAGCACATATAAGAATTATCATGATTAAACAACTTAAGCGTAAAAGGTATGAGAAAACTTCTCTTGGCTTTTGATTAAGTAACTTCTATCCCTTTCTTTCAAATTTAATCGCAGTGATCAGTCTTGTATTTATTGTTTAAGGTATTTCCAAGTCAGGTACCCAACTGTTACCTTGAGATAGGAGTCACGTCTATCTCAGATTTAAATTAGTTTTGCTGTTAGGCTGATTTGTAACTGTGTGTCACTGTTTTCTGTAAAATAATTGTTTTTTAAATTATTTTCTAATGGTTTTCTATCTATATGGTACTGTTTCGAAACGTATGTTATATGAAATGGTGTGTATTAAAAGCGAATTGTACAAATGTCACTGAATTCAACAATCGTTCCTCCCTTTGTATATCCTATGTTCACATACCACTCTACAGTTCCCCAGTATTTAAAGAAGAGCTCCACGAAACTACCAAAAGGTTCCTTGAAGTCAAGTACATAACTATTACTAGAAAGCTTCCATTAACCAGACGTAATGGTACCCGTAACGTGATGATGTTCGTTTGACCGAAACTGTGTGCCGATAAATAAATACACATTAGAGCGGCCTTTGGTGACCTGCCCTGACAGATGAGCGCTTTAAGCCGCCGTTTGCGGGATTCGAGTAGGCGAGCCTGTCCCAGATCGAATCCGCCTCGCAGATTAACGACGTGGGCTGCTCAGCATGATAGCATGGATGTGGTTTTTACGTGGTTTTCCACATCAAACTATGTGAATACTGGAGTGGTACCTACGTCCCGCCTCAGATATACACTACCAAAGCATTTAGAAAACATTTTCAAACTTGAACATGAGATTTACAATGGACGCAGACAGATAGGATACACGTATTTCGTCCCGGGAGGAGTTGTGATGTCAGGAACGGTACCAGTCTATCAATTGTCACTGCAAAATCTCATAAACAGTACCGACCCTCTAGCGAAACCGGAAACCTGCGGAAAAAGAAATAGAAGGATACATATTTTGGTCGTTTCGCAGTGCCGTTCTTTAAACACTGTTCTGGATTTGGGCACTCCTTCATATTAAACTTCTGAATAGCATTGTGGGTGTTTATTAGCTTTTATTCCTGAACTCATTTCTAACATAGTGTTTGTAGTAAACATCAGTCCATAAATGCTGAACGTTATTCCAGCAAAATTTTTAATCGGCATCATGACTGCTGTTGGCCGCATTTCGTTTAGTGGATACCTATCATCGAATGATGGCCTTGAAAGCTATAAAATATTTAGCAGCAAGTGTGAACGCAGCAGAAACCTAGCAGCTAGTGCTGTCATTCTCGGATATGGTAACTTGTTTCCTAAAATCTGTTGGATATCTTGGAATCTTGTTTTCCGTGCTACCTCAGGTTGTGCCTGGCAACTACTAGCAGTACGTGCAATATGTTACAATTTTCAAATATCTACAGCAGTTTCACTTTGGGAGGCTTTAGAAAAAGTGACTCTCCAATAATTTTCGTTCGAAACTACTTGTGGGCATTTTTGTAAACGATCTCTTTCCTGGAAATAATTGTTGTAGCGGAGCTGGTCACTTTTTGATTATTTCGTAAGTTTGCGATTTTTTAGTCTATCTGCGCATCTTTGTCGAAATATTTATTTCCCTCCACGCAACAAGGCCATGTAAACTACCGAGGTAGCTAACCTGGAAACCATGGTAACCGTGTTACCTTTAGTCTGCATCCCACTTTCTAGCACACTATTGCTGAAAAGAGATGCACTTACTTGATGCTGTGGTGTAACGATGAAGTAGCTCCTGATATCACGTAAACAATGGTTCACGAAAATCTTCATACATTCAAATTTTCTTTGTATCAGATACCCTCAATAGTAACAGTTCAGTAAAATTGGTTCTGTCAATAAAAAATCACCCAGAGCAATGAAAGATAGTTTGTGACAAGCTCACTTTTTATGATACAATTGTAATCAGTTTAGATGCTACAAAGGAAAAGGAATAAGCTTAAATTAAGATCTGAAACAAATGGAGTTATTTTCAGTAGGTCTGTTTGAGATTAGTAAATTGCTGTTAACATGCATACCATTCATACCGCATTATTTGATGAAAAAACGTGCACCCGTTGTCAGCTAAAAACAAAATCATAACTCAGGCAATTTTGCGCATACAACAGAGCGTGCTCTTGCTTCCCTATTATTTGTGCGAGAAGCGCGAGTCCTCTATACAATATTCTTCGGACATAAAATCCTAAAATGCGACAGTTAGTATAATAATATTCAATCATTTATTCCTAATGTGCTCCCGCTCTTTTAGAATTTGTATTTGGTACAAGCATAATTTCCGCGAGTACTTTTCTACCTCTCAACTCTGGAGTTTCGAGGTAAGTGAGTAGGGAGACAAATCAGTGTTAATATCTGCAATGGAAACTTTAAATTAACGCCATCTTGAAACCTAGCCCTGAAACTTATAGATGCCTCTTGTGGCTAATGCTACAGCACAAATTAAAACAATAACCGTATCAGTAAAAGCAGGATCAAGGATAAACTATAAAGCTACGAGAAGGACATATGCTAGTGTTCACTAAAGAATTTATTTTAAATACATTTCCAAAAATTTACCGATACAAATAAGAAACAACACGTATTGTGGACTCAAATAATTGTGAAATAAATGGACTTAACTAGTATTTGAAAACTTCTACCCGCTTCTGTCGAAAGTGGATAATGCGACCTAAGAAATACCACACGATATGATTGACTTCGTCTGTCGTACCAAGACTAGAAGAAGCTACTGGAATCTACTGATTGGCGTATTATCTCAGTAGAGGGATCTTTATACAATCTTACAACAATCTTAATCTCTACAATGAAATTTTCACTCTGCAGCACAGTATGCACTGATAAGAAACTTCCTAGCAGATTAAAACAGTGTTCCGGACCGAGATTCGAAGTCGGGAGACGAGGTACTGGCGGAAGTAAAGCTGTGAGGACGGGTCATGAGTCGTGCTTGGGTAGCTCAGTTGGTAGAGCACTTGCACGCAAAAGACAAAATGTCCCGAGTTCGAGTCTCGGTCCGCCACATAGTTTTAATCTGCCAGGAAATTTCAATTTTAATCTCTGTCTGCCCTAAGAAGACGGTGCCGTTGGCTACATAGCCATAACAAAACCATGCTGATTGAATCCATTGATGATACTCAATGTAACTGCCACTGGCAACAAAGCTGCACACCCGCAAATGTGGTGAGAGCTGAAACTTAAGACCTGCCATCTATAGTCCGCAGCTCGTGGTCGTGCGGTAGTGTTCTCGCTTCCCACGCCCGGGTTCCCGGATTCAATTCCCAGCGGGGTAAGGGATTTTCTCTGCGTCGTGATGACTGGATGTTGTGTGATGTCCTTAGGTTAGTTAGGCTTAAGTAGTTCTAAGTTCTAGGGGACTGATGACCATAGATGTTAAGTCCCATAGTGCTCAGAGCCATTTGAACCAACCTGCCATCTATAACTGTCGAAGCAAAGCTGAATCTTGTACCTTTACTGCCAACAACAATTGTAACACGAAGACCCAGCACAACGTGAAATTCAGCAACGTCTTAAGCGCAAGTGAATAACAGCAAAGTGGTCCCAAGAATTGTAGGCCAGACGCAAGACGAAGATTCCCAACACAAGGCGGATTACAGTATCGTCTTTAAACGTACAGCAAAATACAGCGCCCGAACTGATCTCTCAGACAGAAATTCTTCGTCGCACTGAGGCTAAAACAGAATTCTTGTCAAACTTCCTGGCAGATTAAAACTGTGTGCCGGACCGAGACTCGAACTCGGGACCTTTCCCTCTCGAAGGCAAGTGCTCTACCAGATGGTACGAGGTACTGGCAGAAGTAAAGCTGTGAGGACGGGGCGTGAGTGGTGCTTGGGTAGCTCAGTTGGTAGAGCACTTGCCCGCGAAAGGCAAAGGTCCCGAGTTCGAGTCTCGGTGGGGCACACAGTTTTAATCTGCCAGGAAGTTTCATATCAGCGCACACTCTGCTGCTGAGTGAAAATCTCATTCTAGAATTCTTGTGAGTCCTTGGGAGCTAAGACAAGAAAGCTGAGATAGTGTCCTTCCGGAGCTCGGACAGGAATACCATAGCTAAATCTGCCAGCTCACCAGCTCGCCTCTCTTTACCTCCCCACCAGCTACGGGCAAGCAAATCATATCTTAGAAGCCACAGCGTAAACTACCTCTCTCCTCATACTAAACATCTACGGCCAATCAAACTAAAATTTTCGTTTAATTTTCCATTAGGCATCGCTCCTACCAAAGCTTTAAGCAAACATGCCAATCCGGAAGGCCCGACTCAAAATTTCGTGGGGACAAATCTGGAGTACGTGCCAAAACAGCTAACGGCTCGATGCGCCAGCCCGTCGCCTGGCCGCTTCCAGTTCGCCACAGCATTGTTTGAAAGAATTTGTGTGGGCGACTACAGTGCGCTGGTCAGCCTGCACCTGTCATTGTGGAACAGAGACCATCATTCACACAACGCCTCCGCCCCTTGTAAAACTCGGTGCCTCGACTCTCAGCCGGATCGGTGGCCGCATTCATACACTCTTTCACGTTTCGGCGACCGCCCAAGGCGAACATCCCTCCAAGAACCTGGTGTTGCCGCCCTGGGACATAACGCTGTGCCCCTTGTCTGACCCCTGCTGCGGCGTGCGGCCTTGGGCCCATGGCTATTCTGTATAAAAGAACATCATCACCCTACAAATAAGTGATCGATAAGTATTAGTATATAGGTGTACTTGACTACATTAGTCACATTCTTTACCTTCAATAAACGGTTCCAGGCCTATCGACAGATGTCTGATCACTATATAATCGCATGTGGGACGGAAACTTTATAAGATGCCAAAATAATGTAACGATACAACACACCTTCCTCATCACCCACGTTTACTATCATGAGGTGACTCCTATATGTTATCTCACGCAGTACAAAATTATCAAAACATCGGATATTTCTTTAACTACAAATATCCTATTAGATTTTGAGAGCAGAAGGCCAGACGCATCCCAATATAACCCCCGACATTCATTCACAAATCCTCCCATGGGTAACTGACTCAAATATTTATAATTAAGACGTGGTTATCATTCACATTAAATAAGTCACCTGTTTTCACGTATAGAACATTATTTTGAAATTCGTCTACACAAAATCAAAAGAAAAACAATTCCTGTCAACAAAGTTAAAAGAATCCAAACAAAGCATTGATTTTTGGTCCTACATGCAAATAGTAGCAGCCTTATTTAGACACAAGGTCCATTCATTCTTCATTCAACTGTCCCTAATCATATTCTATTTTAGTAGAAGCTGTATTGAGGTACATGTATAATGACTGAAATATAATAAATATATACAATAAAAGAACAGTGCGTCTTCTATTAAAAATTAGGTACCAGCTCCTAGAGTGGTCATCCATAATACCTAATTAATTATTTTCAAAATAAAAAATTCAAGGCAAGAAAATTCATCAACTTATGGCTAAACAGCAATTCATATTTGAAATGAAATCACATTTTTATTGAAAATTATAGTGTAGCTGTGTCTGCGAGTTTCCTTGTTCTTGTTCTGTGAGTGTGCAAAATCACTACATCAGTTCCAAAACTGTGGGTACAAGTCCAGTGCTTGTCTATGGTGTGCAATTGGCAACAATTCCAGTGATGCTCGATTTCATCAACAAAGTGTATATAAAAGTGTTGGCATCACCAAGACAAAAATGGATACATATATACACCACAATGAACACAACATACCATGATTTTATGAATAATGAACAAAATTACAGATTGTACAAACTATTTACAGTATAATGTATGAGACCAGTTGACTTTCGGAAAAAATGTCATCAACACAGTTTTTAATGTAGCAAGAACTGACAAGTGCGAGAATTATCGGACGAACAGCTTAACAGCTCATTCATTCAAGTTGCTTACAAGAATAATACACCGAAGAATGGAAAAAATAACTGAGGATTTGTTAGATGGCGATCAGTTTGGCTATAGGAAATGTAAAGTCACTACAGAGGCAGTTCTGAGTGGTGGTTGATAATGGATGCAAAGCTCAAGCAAAATCAAGACATCTTCATACGATTTATCGTTCGACAACGTAGAATGATGCAAGACGTTCAAAACTCTGAGGATAATAGGGGTACGCCGTAGGTAAAAGCGGATAATATACAATATATACAAGAACAATAAGAGTGGAAGACCAGAAAAGGAGTGCTCGGATTAAAAAGAGCATAACACAGGGATGTAGTTTTTCTCCCCTACTGTACAATCTGTACATCGAAGAAGCAACAACGGAAATAAGGTTTAAGACTGAAATTAAAATTCAAGGTGAAAGGACATCAATTATAATATCCGTTGACGGCGTTTCTATCGTTAGTGAAACTGAAAAATCATTACAGGGTTTTCTGAATAGAATGAAGTCTTAGAAGTACAGAATATAGATTGAGAGTAAATCGATGAAAGAACGAGAAGCAGCAGAAGTGAGATCAGCTACAAACTTAACATCGTAACTGGTGAGCACAAAGTAGAAGAAGTTAAGAAATTCAGCTACCTAGATATGAAAATAGCAGATGGCGGACGGAGCAAGGAAGACATAAAAAGCACACTAGCACTGGCAAAAAGAGAGTTTCTGACCAAGAGAAGTCTACTAGTATCAAACATAGACCTCAATTTGATGAAGAAATATCTTAGAATGCAAGTTTGGAGCACAGCATTGTATGGTAGTGAAACATGGACTGTGGGAAAATAGGATAAGAAAAGGGTCTAAGCACCTAAGATGTGGTGCTACAGAAGAATGACGAAAATTAGGTCGACTGACAAGGAATGGGAAGGTTTTCCAGACAATAGGCGAGGAAAGCAATATCTGTAAAACACTGATAAGAGGAAGGGACAGGGTGGTAGGACATCTGTTAAGACATCAGGGATTAACTTCCACGGCACTAGGGGGCGATGTAACAAGTAATAACTGTAGAGGAAAACAGAGTTTGGAAAAACAAAGATTGGAATGTATCCAGCAAATAATTGAGGACGTATGTTGCAAGCGCGTTTCTGAGATGAAGTGGTTGACACAGGAGAGGAATTAGTAGTGGACTGTATCAAATCAATCAGAAGACTGATGACTCAAAAAAAAGCTCCCCAGTAGACCTAACGAAAATAATTGCATTTGTGTCAGGTCTTAATTTAACTTGCTCTGTCCTCTATTGCAGCTTCTTAAGGTAATGTGTAAAGGCAGAAACCGGGTATGATTGTATCATAAGTTATTTTGTCAAAATTAAAAAGAATACCACGAGTACATTACAAATGTACCTCTCAGGAACTTCGGCACACATTCTGCCTTGCGATTTGTCTAGCACCTGAAGGCAGGTAAACACCGCCTGAGAGGTCTCGAAATGGTTGCCTAACCTTCAGGCGCTAGAGCTGCCACGGGGCTTAATGTGTGTTGAAGTTTCACATATTTGCAATGGTAACGTGCTCAACCGAGGTGAGCGGGTGTCACCCAAAGTGTTGACGGACTGGGGGTCTTAGAAGGACTCTTTGCCGTTTTGTTCCCGCACATCTTAATGTTGCACCCCCCCATCCCTGCGATCACGTCATAGGCGGGCGCGTAAAGGAGAAAAGAAAATGTCTAAGTACCCTTTCCTGACACGAATCTAGTTCAAATTTCGTCGAATAGTTTTGATTGAGGTTTCAACCTGTATACAAGACCAAACAGCGCAGTCGCACTGTCAATTTCCACACAAGAGCAAAAATTGCGGTCGTACTTTCCTCCGAAGTGGTCAGGTCACGTTTAATGGGGATACAACTGCACAGTGACCTTAGGGAAGTGCTAAAACGGCCGAGGGTGTCAGGCATATTAAAGACTGTCAAGAGCGTCTTCCTGTTGCCAACCCCACGGCGAATTGTTATTTTAGATTGCGAGATGTTTGGGAATCAGCACCACAGGGAAAGGGGTGGTTTCATTGACGCCCTTTATACTGACCCCTGAGGCGTTTTCGTGTCTATTCAGAGCGTCTCAGCGTCAGGAAAGTTTTTCTCGACCCCTCATAAGAAAACCTCGTGATTTCAACGCTAGGCGTCGCGATTCTAATCTCCATCACACAGACTTCGAAAGATCGGGTGAAATGTGGTTTAAAGGGGCTGTGACGATCCTCTCACCGTGTGAGACAGGTGCACTGTGCCATTCGGCAGAATTTTTGTGAAGTTTGGTGCGAACGTGACGTCATTAATCCACCACATCACATGAACTTCCATGCAGTGACCTATTTTTCGTTTATGTCGACAGCTTGCTGTTTTAAGCGCCGTGAAGCCAAAGGGTGACGTTGTCACGCTTTTGCATCTTAAGAGAGGCAGGTTGTATGCGCCTTTGACCTACACTTCAAATTTATGCGTCGCAATAAGTGGTAATTACGAAGTTTGGAAAAAGCGACCCTTAAATCCTGTTGCGCAGTATATATCCGCAATGCAGACAGTGAACCAGACACTCGCTTTCAGATAGCCTTCGCAAGTAGCTAATGTCCTTAAAAAGCACCCTTCTTACTGCATTAATTTTAGAATACTTCTCCCAGTAGTGGTTGTATCTACTTCTTAAATTTTTCTATAATAGACAATTGCCTAAAACATTTCCTGTTTTACTTCTGGTTCTCTATGCCAATAAACATAGCTTGTATCAAGTATTAGGAGTCTTTTGAATTACGCCTTCTGTCGGCTTTGTATCCTTGAATAATATTTCAGTTTCTCTGCTGTTGGGTTAATCCGTATCATTTTTTACATAGCGTATGCTTCTATATTGCGTTCAACATAACTTAATTGTAAGTAGTGGGTAATGAAACGTACTTTAATAAATTCTGGACCAACATTTGACATTTCTTTAACATTTTTGAATACATCTGCTGTTTTACGTTAGCCGCATCTGCAGCCGAGTGGCCAACGTGACAGACCCTCATGCGGGAGACCCAGGTTTGATTCCTAGTACTGCTAGGGACTTTTCCTTGTGGAAGTACTGGACTGGGGTGTACTCACTTTCGTGATGTCAACTGAAGATCTACCAGACTGAGAGGTGGCGCGGCTACTAGGTCTCAATGTCGACATCGGCCGAGACCTCATGCCCTTCTATGCCGCATCTGATGTTAAATGACTAAAGATAACTCGGCGGTCAGTCATCTACCACGTGGTTTTCAGGGGCTGATCAAGGGGTTTCCTTTTCCTTTCGTTTTTTATTAAAACATATCTGCTATTACAGTTTCAGCTCTGTAGCTTCAAATATCAGCGGATATTACATCTCTAAAAACCTTCACTGTTGCAAATTACTTACCATAACTCTACAGAAGCTACTATATAATGGTTTATATGGAACTACCCAATTTCGGCTTCTTTGCATTTTAACAGTGATGAACCAAGAATCGTTTGAAAGCCTGCTGTCCTAAAAATAGCTGATACAAAAAATGTAATGTCATAAAACGCTGGTTTTAGGAAGAAAATATAACTATGAGAGCTATATATACTACATTAAAGGTTTCCAAATTACACCTGCGGCCAATTAAGCGATTTCAAAAAAAAAAAAAAATGTTCAAATGTGTGTGAAATCTTATGCGACTTAACTGCTAAGGTCATCAGTCCCTATAAGCGATTTCAGTGTCCATTTTTTCCCTTGGTACCCAAAGTGTATGATGGACCATAATAGCTTAATATGAAGCCTGCAACAAACTGTGCTCTTCTAAATCAGAATGAACCAGCACAGGTCATATAACATGAATCCTATGTTGTAGTGATGAGCCTGCAGGAGTGGCCGAACGGTTCTAGGCGCTTCAGTCAGGAACCGCGAGACCGCTACGGTCGCAGTTTCGAATCCTGCCTCGAGCATGGATGTGTGTGATGTCCTTAGGTTAGTTAGGTTTAAGTAGTTCTAAGTTCTAGGGGACTGATGACCTCAGCAGTTAAGTCTCATACTGCTCAGAGCCATTTGAACCATTTTTGTAGTGATGATATCTGCAGTTAATGTAAAGTGAACACAAAGTAAGACAATACAGTCGTAAATACCTACGTTACTAAGATGGCTGTCAACGATCTCAGTTCACTCTTTGATGGACAGTAGCGTTTATTTTAATTACCAGGATTGAGCCAATTCTATGATGAGGCTTTAATAGTTTAAGAAACATATTTTTGCCCAGACAGTTGCTTCTTCATTTAGTCATATCACCGGCTGGGAAAGTCAGTTCAAAGTTAGAAGGACGACGATGGTATACCATCTTAAATAGAATCATGCCTAGTAGAATACTACAGGGTTCGCACTAAGCTTGTGGTTGAAGAGAGCTTCATTTTTCTCTTAACTTAACATTGAGCTACTGACTATGTATTATGTTAAATAAGAATTAACCGGATGAGCACTGTCAATTACCTCACGAACATACAACTAATCTTTAAATTTGTATGTTAAATTAAACTTTTCGCTCAGAAAGGTTATGAAGCGCTGACAGTATACGGTCTTCAACACGGCAACGTGATATGAAAGTAATGTGTAATCTTTCAAATGCTGCAAACGTGATCGACGTGGATCGATGCTGGCTGACATATAAGATAATTCATAAATCTACGTGTTCTAAACGTCTTTCTACAAACATTTTAGTTTTCGCTACAGTGTGCGTGAAATTACAACTGTTATCTCGTTAATCATGAAAGAAGCATCTCCTAGACGAAAACTCATCAGCTATATTAGTAGCACGAAATTTACAAATCTGGTGTGCTGTTCTTTGTAAATTCAACAAACTGTTATTAGAATGGTTAAACTGCCAGAGAAATGTAACAACATTGATTGTCGATGGGAAGGTGTTCCGTGAGGAGGCACTGGACGTAAAACATATTAAGGAGAGCCGTGTCAGCTGACCCGAAGATTACCTTCCACTAACGCTCGTAAAAATGAGAGATTTCCTCCATAGAATATTTAAAGTACGCTTTACAAAGAGAAACGACTGCACAATGTAATTCTCTTAATTAAGAGTATATTTCAGTTTGTACCAGACCCTTTGATAGGAGTGAGCAAACGCAGTCGCAGACTTCTTTATGCATCTTTTAGTTCCAATGCTCTTTTCTATCGAATGTGATACACAGTCACCACTCAGTAACTCAACATCCATTAATTAGAGGTTTAATCTGAAACAGATTCGTCTTTTCTGCTGATAATATCTTGTCACTCCAAACTCTTTTGTAGAATACATTGCTGCTTTTGTAATTACCTTTCGTTGCCTGGTGCAGTGCTACTGCCAATTTTTTGCAAATAGGTCAAATGGCTCTGAGCACTATGGGACTTAACATCTGAGGTCATCAGTCCCCTAGAACTTAGAACTACTTAAACCTAACTAACCTACGGATATCACACACATCCATGCCCGAGACAGGGTTCGAACCTGCGACCGTAGCGGTCGCGCGGTTCCGGACTGAAGCGCCTAGAACCGCACGGCCACTGCAATTTTTTGAAATGCGCTCCGATATCGCCTTATTAATGTTATCATTATTAATCTCCTCACGAACCACCGACCCTACTGCGGAGGTTCGATTTGCGTTCCTCAGTTATATTTATAGCAGCATCGTAGGGGCATCAGCCGAGAGACCAGGGAACCATATGGTTCCTCAAGAGGCGCACAAGTAATTTCATTAATTACAAGGCAGCGGTTTTGATAATTGCCTGATCAGGCATGGTAACATCACCACAACATGGCCTTGCTGTGAGGTACTGCAGACGGTTAAAAGGAAGGAGATATTACTGTATCTGTATTTCCTGATGGCATGTAGCTCCACTGTTAGGCTTAATAATGATAGCATTATCCTGCGTAAAATATTCCTGAGGTAAAATAGTTAATCCCCCTTTCAGAACTCCAGACGGAAACTGGTGAGGAGGATGCTCTCATCAGAAAAATTGGCATTCTTCGGGTCGGTATGTTCAATGTTAAATTACTTAATAGGACAGGCAGATCTTAGAAAATGAAAAGAAAATTAGTAGCCTCATGTTAGATATTGCGAAAATCAGTAATGTGCGGTTTCAGGAAAATAGGATTTCAATTCACGTGACGCACAGGACAATCGCCACCAAAACAAATACGGATAATGAAGGAGTAGATTGTAATGAAGTGGCACTGTGACTGGGGTAGGCATGGATTGTTGATATATGACGGTGGGGGAAGGGGGGCGTGGCTTAAGAGAGGGGAGGGACATGATGATATCACGTGTTTGCCCCTGCCCCTGGATGTAGACAACTCAAAAGTCAAAGGTTCAGGTCTCTGAGTCGCTATTGCATTCATATATCACATATTAAAATAAAAATAAAACAAACAATGGATAAATAACATACACGTAATATACTCAAAAAATGGAATACAAATAAAGAAGTGAGACACTAACTCATTTGATAGCTCATTGGCCATATAAGATGCAGGCGGACAACATCACAGCAATAAAACAAAACGAGAAAATAGGAAAAATGACATTAAGTGGTGTCTAAAAAACGCTAACATCGGACCACAATAAACGAGATAGTCAGACCACACATGCAATATCATGACCAACAATGAAAACATAAACGAGGTATCCAATTTTATCCTATTAATCAGATTCTCTTCTGAATTATAGTAGTTGTTGTATGTTTATTAACATGAATTGGTAAACGACCAGTTGAAGAACCTTACATCATAACAGGACAAATCTTAACAATTATCTACTTTACATACACATACACACTTAAAGCATCGGGATCAGTTGTATTCCGCTACATTGACCATAATGGTAAAAATATATACCTCCAACTTGGCTAAGTTCCATAAGACACGAGAAAAGAACAAAAATAAACATCAGGGTGTGTCCCACTGCGACTCTCGCGATTTATACGTGCGACGTGTGCTCTCCAATAAGCCGGAGAGCTCTAAAATTCTCAGCTATTGACAGTCTGGCTCACAAAACCTTGCATGTTGTTTAAACATGCTGAGATATGCATCAACTAACTCCTAGTATGACTTTTTACAATTAAAACCTAACGTGCTTTAAAGTAAGTTTCATGCACTCGCTTACATAGTTGGGATGCAAGTTTTCTAAATTACTTAATTTAATACTACGTGTCCTTTCGTTCTTCCCTTTCTCATTTGTGCGACAGCCTCACGCGTTTCTGAAGGCTGGAAAAAGCTTACAGGGTTATTGTGCGTGGATCGCAGCCACCACACACGCGAACAAAGACAAACGTACAAGGATAACATCCGGCCGCAATGCAGACAGGCAAAACGGTACATCGCTATGAATTAAATACAAAATATGACATCAGCGATATCTCAGCTCAAACCAGACTTAGATACGTACAGACGCCAGCAGCATCGCAAATATAAATTTCGGGGACTGGCTTGTACGCAAGCATAAAGATCACATATACACTGACGTGCGCATGTCACCCACTCAGCACTCGATTAGGCCAACTAACTGCTGTAATTATTAACGCGAAACATCAAGCAGCAAGGTGGAAAAACAAACACACTGAATGCAGTCGAATAAGTGACATAAACGGAAGTTACTACTCATTAATAACAATATCTACGGCTAAAGTAACGTCTTCCTACCATGAATTAACATACGGGGAAGTGTAACCTCGAATGATGCGGCCGTGAACAGTCCTGTTGCAGTTTCCTCGTCACCCGTTCTACCGTTACTGCAGAATGGGATATCTTCTACGTCCAAAGCTGAGATCGACGGCTTCTCTCACCATTAGGACGCTTAAAACAATAATCGGTCCTCCGATAACCTTTTCACATTTTTGACAGTTTTCTTGACGATGATGCTGGCTTGCATGGCCATCTCAACGAGTCGTGTTGCCTTATGGCGCTTCCCGGCGCTCATTCTGCCCCAAGTGAGTGGCACAGACATTGTGGCAGTTTGCCTCAGCCATTCGGAGTCGTCTTGGGGCGTTTATCGGCGGCTACTTGCGAATGGACCTCGGCCTCACTTTCTGTATTGGTATTTGCCTCGCTTCTCGTTACTCCCATTCTAGCGTTGGCGTCTGGAGGTGGCCCGGCAGCACGTACATTTACTGTCTTTGGCCGTTCAAATCCTGTTAGCCCCTGTCTGAGGCTCTGCGCAGTCGTAACAGGATTAGATTCCTCCGTATTTACCACGCGCATACCAGCAACATCAGTATCGTTCTCTGGAACCCCTGTTACTTATCTCCCAGGACCCATTTGCGGAAGCTTTATTCGCTTTTGACAATATTGATAGCACACCTGACGCCGTTTGCATCCCACAGGATAGCATTCTTATATGCGACAGTCGTTCAATAAGTAACGCAACACAGTTTTCTTTCTCGGGAAATTTCGGTTGAAAAAATGCGGAATTTGTTGTGGGACAAGTTCCGATAGGTGACGCAGCTACATGTAACCTTCAAAAAGGGACCTGTAAAGGAGGTGATTTCCAAGCAGAGAGTTTCATTGAGTATCTTTTGGAGGAAACCCGGAGCATTGTAGATATATGAATATCTGCAAAAGAGGCCATTGCAGAATGTCGCCGGCCGCGGTGGTCTCGCGGTTCTAGGCGCGCAGTCCGGAACCGTGCGACTGCTACGGTCGCAGGTTCGAATCCTGCCTCGGGCATGGATGTGTGTGACGTCCTTAGGTTATTTAGGTTTAAGTAGTTCTAAGTTCTAGGGGACTGATGACCACAGCTGTTAAGTCCCATAGTGCTCAGAGCCATTTGAACCATTTTTTTTTTTTTTTTTGCAGAATGTCGAAGAAGAGCAAGCAGTCAATAAAAGGACGGTAAGTCACTGGGCGCGAGGTTGTGCATACCTGTCCGATCTCCCACGAGCCGGCCGGCACTTAGGAAATTGAAGAAACGACTTCAGTCTATTCATGACCACAAAAATACACATCCACTTCTCCAAGAAAACGCCTCACACAAGTCTGCGAAGCCGAGAGGTCACAAAACGTCCTTGGACAGTTCTTCCCCATAAAGCCTACAGCCCGGATCTCTCACCCTGATTCTTCCATATGTCTGACCCAATGAAGAACACACTCTGCGAGAAGCAGTACGTGAATTACAAACAGGTTATTGATGTTGCAAGATGTTGGCCCCGACGTCGACTAATTAAGCGGCACTCTGTGGGAATACAGGCCTCCCAGTAAGGTGGCGTAAGGCCGTCGCATTGAATGGGGACTATGTGGAAAAACATGGTTTTATAGTCTGAAGAGTGGGGAATAATACGGTGTATTGGAATCTTGAACAAAATTATTCTTATTTCAGAAATAAAAATGTGTTGCATTATTTATTGAACGCTCCTCTAACATTAATTGTCTCTCGCTTTTCAGACTCATATCAGGAACATCACCTCGTACGAATTGGATACCGGCGTCTTCTGGAACCCCTGTGCCTTCCACTAAAGTACCAGTTGGCCGCCGTGACCCTCCTGTAGAAGCTTCCTTGCTCTTTTCGCATTTAACGTTATTAATAGCACCCACGGTGCTGTTTGAACCCCTTACGATCAGATCCTTTAATAAATTATCCACCGTCACCGTGTTATTTCAGGACTTCGGCTCTATACGACAGTACCTCGTTGTCGAGTGACAGTTCCTCAACAGCAAATCGCCTTCACCAGTAATTTGTTTCGCCCGTGACTGAGAGACATCGCGATTCGCTTCTCCATGCGTTTCCATTTTGCCACAACGCGAGAATAAGCGAAATCTCCTTAACGGAAATCTCCGCTAATTTGCTGCCATTCTCCACCAGTTTTGTCTAAAACGTCATGGACATGGTCGTTACCTTTGAATCAGTGCCCAGATAAGCTCTCGCATATTGCTCTTCCACAGACATTTCAATGAGGGGACACCGCTTTTCTGACTATCAGTCTTGTGGGGTCACCACAGTACTGGATGCCATGATTCAGTGCTTTGATCGCCAGTGCTGCACACGGCCCATGCGATTACCGTCGCTGCATGAAGCGTCCCCTGGGAAATCTCATTGTCGCTGGTCGTGCCTTTCATATAACTCTCTCACTTCCGCCTTGGGCGGCGCCTGAGGTGGTGGCCTTGCGTCGTTCCTGTGGTGTCTCCGGTTTCATGGCGCTCGGACATGATTAACGTGGAGTCTTTGATATGGCACTTCATTTAGGCCTTGATTATGCGTGCGTTTTTTTTCCGAGGGCAGTTTGAGTCTGGCCTACGCGTGTCACTTTTTCCAGGTTTCGCATTCTGCCGATGGGCCCTGTCAGTGCTCGGGATCGCACACTGCCCGGCCTGAACGGCAAGGGTCCAGTATGTACTCAGGAATTTCGCACATAAGTATTAATATGTATTTACGTCGTTGATGGTAACATCGTACCAAGTAGTCTCTCCTTGGTCTAGAGTCTGACATTCCACAAGTAGCGCATTACTTTCGGCCACCCCTTTCGCACGTAGATCTAGGTTTCTCAGGTATATACTTGCATGAAATTTCAGATAAGCACTTTTACATCGACAACTTGCATTGTAAACATTTCAGGTGAGCGATTTGACGGGATCAGTATACCAGGGATATTTCCTGCCGAACTGCCGACACTCCATGTTCGATGGCCAATATACTTGTTTGTGTGTTTTCCTGTCCTTTTAATTCTCACGCCCGAGTAGATTACTTTTTTGCTCTCAATAAGGGTGACGACTTCCGCCTTTTTCACATTCAGATCCACCAACACGTCAGTGACTTTGTTCACACACCTTGCACCTCATTCAGTCCTTGTCTACTACTGCCCGGATTCCATAAGTTTCCCGGTGTTGTGTGATGTCCTTAGGTTAGTTAGGTTTAAGTAGTTGTAAGTTCTAGGGGACTGATGACCATAGATGTTAAGTCCCATAGTGCTCAGAGCCAGCCATAAGTTTCTCTATCTCAACCACTCCCCATTTCTGCAACCGACTCATCAGTTGCCCTGACTAAACTCAGATATTGTTCTCGAAAACAAGACTGTTTTTCTTGCCTCATCTACTCCATTTAATCTGTCGTCTTATCGCTATTCTGTTTCAATTCTACTAATTTCTCCGTAATGTTCGTCAGCATTGTGAGTAGCCAAATCAACGTACTTGCCTCAGACACACTTGCAACCGACTCCTACCGGAGCGCTCAGTGGGTCTTCGCAAACGCCCACACTGGTTTCAAGCACATTGATCAATGTCCCTGATCCGCCTCATGAAATTCACAGAAGATGCGCCACAGGTTGCACAATGACACAGTTCCGATCACAATGCTGATTTTAATGGAACAAACCTGACTAGTAACATAGTATTGCATATGCACAGAAAAATAGTAAAATTAACAACACTAGAATGCTACACTACAACTGAGAAATTACATAATGTGGCTACCGATACAAATTAAGCAAACACATGCCGGCCGGTGTGGCCGTGCGGTTCTAGACGCTTCAGTCTGGAACCGCGAGACCGCTACAGTCGCAGGTCCGAATCCTGCCTCGGGCATGGATGTGTGTGATGTCCTTGGGTTAGTTACGTTTAAGTAGTTCGAAGTTGTAGGGAAGTGACGATCTCATATGTTACGTCCCGTAGTGCTCAGAGCCATTTGAACCATTAAGTGCCGGCCGCGGTGGTCTAGCGGTTCTGGCGCTGCAGTCCGGACCCGCGGGCCTGCTACGGTCGCAGGTTCGAATCCTGCCTCGGGCATGGGTGTGTGTGATGTCCTTAGGTTAGTTAGGTTTAAGTAGTTCTAAGTTCTAGGGGACTTATGACCTGAGATGTTGAGTCCCATAGTGCTCAGAGCCATTTGAACCATTTTGAACCATTAAGCAAACACGTACACTTTAACAACATCAACATCCATCGCATAGAGCTCTTGAATCACATACACACCATTTGTGCGCTTAAGGCGCTGCACACAGCGTTTATCATGTTCTATTATAATACTATAATTTGGTCAGTTACCAATGTGCTGTGTCCTACAAAGCCGACACTCCAGGCTGGACGCCAAAAATGTGATCACTCCGGTAATATCGAGCTCGGCGTCGGGCGCCAGAATGTCTTATTTCGCATGATTTCCAGCCACACGCTGGGCGCCAAAAATGTTGTAACTTCCATAATATCAAGTCCATTTTAGACGCTAAAATGTGATCAATAGGAACTTTCAGCGGAAATAGAGAAACATTAATTTATTTGTTGTTTTCAGGGCACCGCACTTGATCATAATTAATCACACCAAAAGTAATCTCCTCGCTGGATGTATGTAAAACATCCAAATGAGTAAGAGGTGAACACAGTTTCTTAAAACATGTCGCGTATAAAAGAAATAAGTCAGAAAGGCTTTAGTCACAAAATATTTGAAAGGAATGTGTGAAGGCGAGCCTCTAAGGGCTGCTCATGCCTGTACAGCCACAGGCTGCAACGGACTGAGACGCCCCCGTTAACAAGTGCGGCAGGTGAACATGACATTGCAGCGAGAGTGCCATCGAGTAGGCGCAGGTACAACTTGGCTACGTAGCATTCAAATGTGCCCAAGCATCCAAAGCTGCCTCTAAATACAAAGATTTGAAGAAGAACCTACTAAGTACAATGTTAAAAAGCTACATACTAAAAAAGACCTTCTTAATGTAGATACATATTACCTGTATTTAGAACTCACAAATATTTTTTTTGTTAATTATAACTTCAACACTGACGATTTCTGGATTCAGATTAATGAACATTTGGCAATTTGTAAACAAGGCAAAATGCGTAAGCACGATAAGAAACTTAGTAAGCTTTTTTGTCTGTTTCCTGGTGAAAAATGTCCGCAAAGCACTTTTAAAAAATCAACCATTTTTATAAAATAATTCTAAATAAAGCTAACATTACCTTTACACAGAATGAAACTGTTTTGCTGGAAAAGGGGCTGAAGTACAATTTCATGCCCAACTTGTTAGACAAAAAGGTGATTGAAAAAATGCTTGTCGATCTAAAAATTGGTCTTGATTGGAAAAAAATAGATAATGCATGTCAAACTAGAATTGCTTATGATGTAGCTAACATTCTTAGTAAAAAAGCAGCCTGTCTTTATAACGTTACGCATAACGATAGAAAATTGGTTAATTCCTTTAATAATAAACTTAAAGAAGCAGATGCTTTAATAATCAAGTATGACAAAGGTTGCTCTTTAGTTATTGCTTACAATTCTGAATATATTTCCAAAACCTTAGGTTTTTTTAGGGAAAATAATATTTCGGAACTGCATGAGGATCCGAATCCTGAATTTCAAAATGAAGTCAGGTCAGCCATAATTAACGCAAAATTTCTAATCAAACCTTTTCAGAGGAAAATGCTTATTAACATGAACCCTAAGCCCCCAAAACTTCGGTCTCAATTTAAAATCAATAGATCTAACCATCCGATACGCCTGATACCTAATAGTATGAACAGCGCGGACCATGATTTGGCCAATTTTCTACATGAAAGTCTGAAAAAATTATTCATTTTCGAGAATAATTATTCCGTTCCCAATAGTCACGCCTTAGTCCATAAAATAAAAGATTTAGAATACAGTTCAGGCACCAAATTGTTTTCATTAGACATGAAAAATCTTTATACTAATGTCCCAGTACAGGAAACTCTTACAATCGCAGAGAAACATTTATGTCATTTCAAAAAAGACTTGTCAGACGAACAAATCACAGACTTCATGAATCTCATCACAGTCGTAGTCAAGTACAACTATTTTGAATTTAATGAACAATTGTATCAGCAATCCGACGGTCTTGCTATGGTAAATCCCTTAGTTGGTATTCTTGCCGATATTTTCAACAACTCTCTAGAAGAAAACTGTTTTGCAGCTGTATCACTAGGCATTCTCTCCCATCTCAGATATATTGATGATATTTTAATCATCTACAAGGGGCATGCTGATGCCATTGACCGTATTTATAATCTCTTCAAATGGAATTTAACATCTGAGGCCATCATTCCCCTAGAACTTAGAACTACTTAAACCTAACTAACCTAAGCACATCACACACATCCATGCCCGTGGCAGGATTCGAACCGAGACTGAAGCGCCTAGAACCGCTGGCCACACCGGCCGGCCTCTTCAATGAACTTCATGAGAAAATATCTTTCACCATCGAACTTGAAAACGAGGCCCGCCAATTAAACTTTCTTGACTTGACGCTTACAATAGAAGAAAATAAAACTTCATTCAATATTTTTCGTAAAGAAACGTATACTGATTAGATCGTTCCTACGTCTTCTGTGCAACCACAGTCTCATAAAAACGCCTTCTTTCACTCTGCTATTCACCGAGCTACTTCCGTTCCACTTGTAAAAGAAATGTTCAACGACGAAATCAATTTAATCAAAACGAGTATAAACCTGGCGTAGTAGATGACATCCTCAGAAAGAAAACTGGTAAAAGAGTTACTACCCTCGCCACCTCTATCATTGAATCCAACCCAAAAAAATATTTTTCTATTCCTTTCTTGGGTCTCATCTCCTATCAGATCCAACTGCGTAATAAATACAACTGCAGCGTTGCCTTTTCTACCAATAATAACTTGAAAAAAAAACTTCATGATAATTTAAAATCGACTCGTCCCCCCTTAGAAATTTCTGGCGTCTATAAGATTTTCTGCGATACCTGCTCTTCTTACTACATAGGACAAACAGGACGTGTCTTTACAACCAGATATAAAGAACACTTTTTAAGAAAAAATGACACTAGTCCCCAAAATTCGTCTATCGCCGACCATTTTCTGATTACAGGTCACGCGCCTAAAGCTATTTCCGATATTAACATCCTGCACACCGAGAAGAAAGGGCATAGATTAGATATTCTTGCAGAATTAGAGATTTTTAAACATATTTCTCGAAATGATAGCCTCATTCTCAATGAGTAGCTGCAGTTGCGTAACAAAAATTTCTGCAACGGCATAAAGCCGTTACTCGAATTTTAATTTCGGGTCTCCTCGTGTAGTTCATCGAAATGTTTTTTTCCCATCTAAGACATCTCATAATTTTTCATTTATTAAAAGGTTTATTGGCTGCATTTCATGTTATATCGTTTTCTACAGGCTGTGTTATTCAGCTCTTTCTGTATTTTCTATAATGACGTTTCTATGCTTCAAACTGTACTTCTAAGATCTGATGTAGACAAAATCTTACTTTATCTGTCACTCTTAAGCAAAATAGTGCCTTTCACATTATGTAATGAACAATATTCATTATAATTTTCGCCTGTCTACATCTGAATGCTAAGTAGCCAAATTGTACCTGCGGCTACTCGATGGCACTCTCGGTGCAATGTCATGTTCACCTGCCGCACTTGTTAACGGGGGCGTCTCAGTCCGTTGCAGCCTGTGGCTGTACAGGCATGAGCAGCCCTTAGAGGCTCGCCTTCACACATTCCTTTTAAATATTTTGTGACTAAGGGCTTTCTGGCCTGTTATTTATTTTATACGTGACGTGTAACTACTGTCTCTGTCTTGTATTGTTAGTCAGTACTTAAACTTTTTATATAAAAAATTTTTCTTCTCATAAATTTGTAATTATGTTGTAGACCACTTTAAGTGTCTAAATTCTGATGAAGGCGCTCTTTGAAGTGTTGAAACCTGGTTCATAAGACTAAAAAATTGTGACCGAGGGCTCATTTGTTTCAATTTTAATTTATAAACTGTCACTGAACGAATCAGCCATGTTCAGAACTTGTCGAGCGTTATCTTGCCCACCTCTGTGACGGGAAGTTCATGGTGGATGATTTGTGGCTGTTGGTGGTTGAACGGCCTTTTCCATTTGTGCAGGTCTAGAGTATTAGCGCCACGGGTCATTGGAGAAGGGTACATGGAGCCGGGCGTTCATCGTTCAGATAGTTGCGGTACGAGGGGTTGGCTCCCCGGCAGTAATGAAATTTTGTTTGCAGTCATATTACAGAGCTGGGACACAAGGGACTAGATTTAAAGCGGTTGGTGGTGGTCACAGAGTGACTCATCAGCATTGGAGTCAAAACCCGCATCAGAACTGGAATCGGACTGTTAAAGCAGCAGCGGGTCAGAGACGGAAGACTGCAGTCAGAAAAGAAAACAAAATCAAATTCTTGCGGGAATAAGCATCACACGAGTGTGAAATCCAACAAAGAGAGGAATGGGAATCAGAACAACAAGTGTAGATTATGTTCTGACTACCATGTCTTGAGATGAATCCTGCTGCATACTTTTTTGTAGTACTACAGTGCTTAGAAAAACGACAAAAACTTGAATCTATTTGGTACTATTGTTTTGTTACTTAAAACTGTTCCTGACAGTAATGGATCTCAGGTAGTAACCCATTCTTCGTCTACAAGAACCATTGCACATAAAGCAAAAAATCTAAGCTACTAATAGTCTTGACTCCACTGTTCTTAGTTACTTCTGCCAACTATTTGAATTTTATCTTCTTTCAAGTAAATCTTAGGTATCTGTTATTATTGGGATACATGCAACATCTGTTACACGGTGCAACAAAGTTTGATTCATAGTTTGTTAATTATTTAGTATTTTTACGTTTGTTCAGATATAATGTGATGAACAGTAGCGATACAAACAAGTGTTCAGCTCCAGCTGCGGAAATGTGTGTCCTCTTTTGCATCATCAGTCTACATATTTATTTACATAGTAATTATAAGGCCTGATTCCTCTGAATTATTTTTATCTGTGTGTAAAAATTTGAAGCATCGTATAAGAGTCAGAGATTTAATGTGCAAATAGTTGTGTATTTAAAGAAGGCACGGCCTTCAAATTTTTCGGAGAGCAGCTAGGAGAAGCCTGGCTGCTCGCATTTTTTCTAGTCATCAGAATGGCTAATATAAGGAACCGATTTTGAATTACCAACGTATTATACCTTTATTCAACCACCAGATCACATGTTTATGTAAACATTTATTGTGTTACAGATTCTATTTTTTCTGATTTTGTCGCGGGGAAGACGTAACAATTCGATGTGGCATCGATTCACCTTTGTCTTGATTTTATTACAAATTTACAAAGTTTATTTCTGTTTAACGTACGACTGAAGCCCGCAGTCATTCGCAGAAGTCCGAGATTTTTTAAATCAATCGTACAGCATAGAGTAGTTATCAAATAGCGATAGACAGTTTCCATTTTCTAAAATTGCATCGATCCACAACCTCTGTTGCGCCACTTCTAACAGCAATCTGGGACACTTACAGACTTCATTCCGGAAAACTTTTTTATTTGCAGTTCTTTAGTGAACGGAGGTAGAAGCCAACTCACACCGGCGACCGCAGCGGAAGATTACTATGTAAGGTCTATTGAAAAACTGGAATTGTTCTGATTGTTCTAATTGTTTGTCTTTTTTTCATGATAGAGCGATGGCTCAAAGTATTACTGTTCGAGCATACGAAGTTAACGAAAACATGAAATTGGAACTGCTCAGACTGGAATAAATATGTTGTAAAATACACAAGGTAATAAAGAAAGAAACCTATAACAATCCGGAACCAAATTATTTAAGGTAAAGGAGAATTCATCATTGCGTTCTGCGGGTTGAAGTAGGGAGTGCTAGGCTGCAATCTTATGGTTTTCTTTTATTTAAATATCTCAACAGTATATTACTTTTCCATCTTAGTCACATACTTTCGTACAAGGCAACACAGTTAACAGTAACAAACCTAACGATACGCACGTAATACCGTGCTCTGTTGTCGAATTGGATGCAGTCAGTGGTGCGGTCATTCAGCAGTGGTACTGACGTTTCCCAGTGTTTGTTAATCTTCTTTCTTGCAAAAAACGCTATATTTCGATTTTTTTATAATTCATCAATATTATGTTAAAAGTTGGTAAGAAACAAATAGTGGTAGATACAAATTCTGGTAACATCTCTTCTCATGAAGAAAGCAACTAAGGAGAAATTAACTCAAATATAGAGAGCATTAAAGCTGCTGTGAGTGAGACCAATACGTAATCTGAAAGTGACACATTTCAATCAGATATGCAGTCAGTTACTAGTAACTATCAACTACTGCTTCCAATCCGAATATGTAAGCGTCAACCAGATGTGGCTTAAATTCAGAGAAACAGTACCGACGACGACTAAGGGACATAGACCAGATAAATTAATAAGAGATGGTGCTGATCCCCCATGATACGCAAAGGAGGTTAGAGCACAATTACTAGACGGGACGTTACACCCAACCCCAGAAAACTGTTCAGGAAACAGTGAAAAAAGCTTGCCAAATTTAAAAGAAAGTAAAATACCCAAGGTTGGCGAAGTGTTACAGAAGTTCGAAAACTAGCACGAGCTTCAATGTGAGATGCTTTTAATAGTTTCCACAACGAAACTCTGTTTCTAAATCTGGCAGAAAACTGAAAGAGATTGTTGTCGTATGTAAAATACAGCAGTGGCAAGACGCAATCACTATCTTCACTGCACGATAACAGTGGTGATGTTATTGATGACAGTGCCACTAAATCAGAGTTATTAAACACGGTTTTCTCACGTTCCTTCACAAAAGAAGACGAAGCAAATACACCGCAACGCGAATCAAGAATAACTGCCAACATGAGTAGCTTAGAAGTAGAAATTCTTGGTGTAGCGAAGCGGCTTAAAACACTTAGAGAGCAAGCTCCCGGTCTGCGTTTATACCAGTTAGGTTATTTTCAGAGTATGCTGATACAATAGCTCCATACTTAGCAATCACATACAACCGCTCGCTCGTAGAAAGACTCATATCCAGAGACTGGAAAGTTGCACAAATCACACCAATATCCAAGAAAGGAAACAGGAGTAATCCGCTGAATTACAGACGCATATCACTAACGTCGATTTTCAACAGGGTTTGGAACATATACTGTGGTCAGACGCTATGAATCACCTCGAAAAAAATGATTTATTAACGAATAGCCAACACGGATTCGGAAAATATCTTTCTTTTGAAACACGACTAGCTATTTATTCTCAGGAAACAAAGGGTACTATCGACGGGGAACGTCAAATTGATTCCATATTTTTAAATTTCCAGAAGGCTTTTTACACTTTTCCTCACAACCGACTTCTAATTGAATTGCGTGCCTATGGAGTGTCGTCTAGTTGTGTGACTGGATTCGTGATTTCCTGTCAGAAAGGTCACAGCTCGTAATAATTAACGGATAGTCGTCGAATAAACAGAAGAATACCGCAAGGAATTGTTATAGGCCCTCTGTTTTTCCTGATCTATATAAACGATTTGGAAGACAATCTGACCAGGCCCCTTAGATTGTTCTCATATAATGGTGTCATTTACCGTCATGTAATGTTATCAGATGATCAAAACGAATTACAAAATGACTTAGACAATGTATCTGTATGGAGCAGAAAGTGGCAATTGACTCAAAATCAGGAGAAGTGTGAAGTAATCCACAAGAACATGCTAAATTACAGTTGCACGATAAATCAGACATATCAAGACTGTAAACTCAGCAAAATACTTAGGATTATAATTACGAATAACTTAATTTGGAACGATTGCATAGATAATTTTGTAGGGAAAGCTGTTCAAATATTGCAATTTACTGGCAAAACACTCAGAAAATGTAAGAGGTTTACTAAAGAGACTGCTTACACTAAACTTGTCCGCCCTCTTCTGGAGTGTTGCTGTGCGGCATGGGATGCGAATCAAATAGGATTGACGGAGAACATCTGAAAAATTCAAAGAAGGGCAGCTGGTTTCGTATTATAGCGAAATAAGTGTGAGAGTGCCACAGATATGATACACGAATTGAGGTGGCAGTCATTAAAACAAAGGCATTTTTCGCTGCGGCGGATCCTTCTCATGACATTTCAACAACTAATTTTCTTCTCAGATAGTGAAAATTTTTGTTGAAGAGAAATGATCATCATAATAAAATAAGAAAAATCAGAGGTAGCACGGGAAGATTTAAGTGTTCGTTTTTCTCGCCCGATGTTCGAGAGTTGAACTGCAGAGAAGTAGCTTAACGGTGATTCGATGAACCCTCTGCCACGCATTTAATTGTGAACCGCAGAGTAATCATGTAGATGTAGATGTAATGAACAGATCGCGAACGCAATGGTTCGACCTTCAGCCGACCCTGCGTTCCCGCCAACACCAGTTTCTAATGAGCTCGACAAAGAATGTTAGGTAGTATGACCACGTTTAAAAGTAAAATTGCTACAATGAAAAATGAAATTGCTACAGCGATATCAGATGAAATGACCACATTCATAAATGAAATAAAAACTGAAATGATCTCGATAAAAAATCAAGTGAAAGCTGACAGGATAACTTTTAAAGATGAACACAATGTGGAAAATAATAGAAAGGACTTCTCTGTCCTGCAGGCGCCACGGCAGAATTAACAGATGACTGAAATAATACAGAAAATTTTGAAAATTCCTTTTCCATCTTACCATTTGCAGACGATGATTTGTTTGTTTAAAGTGAAAATATTGATTTAGTATCCGTAGTCAAACGGAATACAAGTGAAGAGTTTTCACAGAATAAATTTGTCAGGGATCTGAAATGTGTCTCCTTTGTGAAAAAATTTAAAATGATCTCTACGAAAAAGGCACCGAAATGAACATACAATCTCACATGACAATGTAGTGTGAGTTGAATTTTGACACATTGAGTGCAAGTCCTCACTTATGTCCTTTCGACAATATGTACACAAATTTCAGTAATGTTTTAGTAAACACGAGGGATTATTTTGAGACCAAGCACTACAGTAATATAATATACAGAAATGTATCTTTTTACAAAACACCATGCGATCTGGGGACAGTGTTTGCTTTTTCAGCAATTTCATGCTCCGATAACGTCGTACGCGGCATCAAACAGCCAGTTAACATGCACGACACAAAACGGTCCTATCACCTATAGTCCGGGGCCAGTAATGAAATTGTCACATATATTCATGTTCCACAACGTCAGGCTCAAACACAAACAGTCTGCTATTCAAGTAGGAAACATTTGTGAGAGCACGCAGACGAATAGTTGCGTGTGCACAGTACAGGGGCAGCGGCAAAGACTCAAGTGTGCACATAATCATTTACTCTTTGCTTTGCGTTTCTTTTGTCTTAGATGTTCTATGTTAATCTCTGGCTCATTGCTTCAGAATAAAGTTAAACATTAAGAATACGAACGAGTCAATTATTAATAGAATGGAGCTACGTAGTGGCTACACATTGTTCTAAAAATTTTATCGCTAAATGACTCTGCAATTGTGTGGAAACTAAATCATGGCCCGTCCGATTACAAGAAAAGAGATAAGTAATAACTGGTATTAATTGGACTATCACTTGCATTGTGATGCCTTGGTCATGTATTAGATAACGCATACACAGAAAACAACTGTCAAATGATACGCCGTGTTACATTCCAATCTGTAGCGGTCTGTGTTACCAATCTACTGATAGTAAGAAGTGACGAAAACTAAACGAGTGCAGTATGACACATTACAGGTTTTAACTGGGATCATAAAGGGGGCAAGCTAATTTCAAGAACCAGAATGAACCAGATAGTAATCAGACAGGGCCTGCATTTTTATTGAGGTAAAATGAAAACACAGATCTTTGCGACGAGTTAAATGAAGAAAGTACGAAATGTTGTGGCCACAGCATGAAGTGGTACAAGCCACACCACAAGTTATCGTCGGTGGTGTACCGACCACAGTTGTTATGGATATGGGGACAGCAAAATGTTCTGTATCATACAATTTGTACAAGAGGATAACGAAAATGGGCACCATTCCATACTTACCTATCCAGAAATGCCGAATCGTGAGCGCAGTTGCTGTTAAGTCATATTGGGTTAGGATGGAGGTTTTGTGACAGTTAATCTGAGAAATGGAGTGATGAAAAGCCCGTTGCCGGTAATTGATCATTTAGTTTCTGATTGCCTGATGGGCGTAGATTTGAGAGAGAAACACGCAATAATTGATTTCTCCTTACTACAATATCTCTTGACAGACAATGGCGTAAGGACTGAAGTAATTCTCGACAGACAAAAGTAAATCACGGTAAATACTGCCAGAGTTATTATTGTATACAATTCTTAGGTCATAATGTTAGCTACCCCTTAACAAATGATGAAACATTAGATTTAAAGGAACTCATAGCCGATAAAGTGACTGAATCTACAACAACTACAAAGGAACAAAAACGTAAGTTATATGATTTATTACTACAATATTTCAGGTATTTGCACAAAAACCAAGTGTTATTAAATACTACAGTTACAATATGGAAGTTTGCCCCCATGATGTATTTTGCCATATCACGTATTTGATACCCTTGTCAACGCGAGCAGGGGTAAGATATTGAATCAAACCGATGCTAAAACTGAACATAACTGAACCATCTACATCATCATACTGTGGTGCATTGTTATCGGTAACCGAACTAAATGGAAACATTCGTCTTGTGTTAGATGCACGATCAATAAATAAAATAATTATGCCTGTGCGCAAAAGACCTGCAAACTTTGATGATCAGTTACATAAATCCAGTCCATGGTGTGAAATTCCTTACAAGCATTTATTTAAAAAGTTCATACTGGCGTGTAAAACCAATACCAGAATCTAGAAAATACACAGCCTTTATTTTTGGTGGTAGGAGTTATCAGTTTTGCGTCCTTCCTTTCTGGAGCGTTCACCATAGCTTTAGCCACAGCACGAGGCCCATAACTGATAGCAAATGAAACGTACGTTAACGACATTCTCACAGCTAAAAATACTTGGGAAGAACACCTACACCTCCAGAAAAAAACACTATAGAAGTTTTCACAACCAGGAGTAACGACAAACCTACAAAAATCCAAGTCTTAAGAGATCAAATTTTCATGCCATATAATATCCTTGTACTGGAACAACAAGGTCTTGATAAAATTAGCACACTCTAGAATTTCCGATACCCAAACACCAAGAACCAGTTAAAAGAATTTTTTGATTTCTACTATTTCTTCTGGCGATTCATTCCAGGCCAAGTATTAAATAGTAAAGCATTAATACGTTTACTTAATAAGAAGGCTGTGTGGTTTTGCACACAGGAATGCACAAATCATTTAACGCAATCAAGGAAGCAATTGTCACTTAAGATACGTTATGTCACGCTGACATGAGCAACGATTGTTTCAAATTGATCAAAAACATAGCAACTATGAAGTAAAAGTGATTAGCTTTGTAAGTAGAACATTCATTGAACAGTTCTTTTTTTACAAGGTTGCAAATTTCTGTGCTGCTAAGTCCACTACGGATGCAGTAATTACCAAAAGAATTTCAAATGATGACATTCCCACTAAGTGCTACTGACAAGGGATTTCAGATGACTCCGTATTTCTGGATTTCCTGAAGGCTTTTGACACTGTACCACACAAGCGGCTTGTAGTGAAATTGCGTGCTTATGGAATATCGTCTCAGTTATGTGACTGGATTTGTAATTTCCTGTCAGAGGGGTCACCGTTCTTAGTAACTGGCGGGAAGTCATCTAGAAAAACAGAAGTGATTTCTGGCGTTCCCCAAGGTAGTTTTATAGGCCCTTTACTGTTCCTCATATATATAAACGATTTGGGAGACAATCTGAGTAGCCGTCTTAGATTTTTTGCAGATAACGCTGTCGTTTATCGACTAATAAAGTCATCAAAAGACCAAAACAAACTGTAAAACGGTTTAGAAAAGATATCTGAATGGACTGAAAATTGTCAGTGGACCCTAACCAACTATAAGTGTGGGGTCATCCACATAAGTGCTAAAAGGAATTCGTTAAACTTCGGTTACACGATAATTCAGTCAAATCTAAAGGCCGTAAATTCAACTAAATACCTAGGAATTACACTTACGAACAACTTAAATTGGAAGGAACACATAGAAGATGTTGTGAGGAAGGCTAACCAAAGACTGCATTTTATTAGCAGGACACTTAGAAAATGACATTGTAATTCTGTCAGAGACAGCAAAGGATTTGGAAGAGCAGTTGAACGGAATGGATAGTGTCTTGAAAGGAGGATATAAGATGAACATCAACAAAAGCAAAACGAGGATAATGGAATGTAGTCGAATTAAGTCGGGTGATGCTGAGGGAATTAGATTAGGAAATGAGACACTTAAAGTAGTAAAGGAGTTTTGCTATTTGGGGAGCAAAATAACTGATGATGGTCGAAGTAGAGAGGATATAAAATGTAGACTGGCAATGGCAATGGCAAGGAAAGCGTTTCTGAAGAAGAGAAATTTGTTAACATTGAGTATAGATTTAAGTGTCAGGAAGTCATTTCTGAAAGTATTTGTATGGAGTGTAGCCACGTATGGAAGTGAAACATGGACGATAAATAGTTTGGACAAGAAGAGAATAGAAGCTTTCGAAATGTGGTGCTACAGAAGAATGCTGAAGATTAGATGGGTAGATCACATAACTAATGAGGAAGTATTGAACAGCATTGGGGAGAAGAGAAGTTTGTGGCACTACTTGACCAGAAGAAGGGATCGGTTGGTAGGACATGTTCTGAGGCATCAAGGGATCACCAATTTAGTATTGGAGGGCAGCGTGGAGGGTAAAAATCGTAGAGGGAGACCAAGAGATGAATACACTAAGCAGATTCAGAAGGATGTAGGTTGCAGTAGGTACTGGGAGTTGAAGAAGCTTGCACAGGATAGAGTAGCATGGAGAGCTGCATCAAACCAGTCTCAGGACTGAAGACCACAACAACAACAACTTAGAAAATTTAACAGACCTACTAAGGAGACTGACAACACTACGCTTGTCCGTCCTCTTTTAGAATACTGCTGTGCGGTGTGGGATCCTTAGGTGATAGGATAGACGGAGTATATCGAAAAAGTTCTAAGAAGTGCAGTACTTTTAGTATTATCGCGAAATATGGGAGAGAGTGTTACAGAAATGATACAGTATTTCGGCTGGACATTATTAAAACAAAGGCGTTTTTCGTTGCGACGGAATCTTCTCACGAAATTCCAATCACGAACTTTCTCCTCCGAAAGCGAAAAAACAAGTGGGCGTTACTTTATGGAGGACCATTTATCATCACACGCATTCCACACCCAGGTTGTTATTTGCTCACAAATCCTTGAACGTATAAGATTCCAGGTTTGTACCCACAAAAATATTTGAAGTAGTTTCAAGGTACAAAAAACAGTAAATAAACATTATGAAAGGTATGAGAATATTCGTCATGCTGATCACCGAATGATTTACAACATACGAAATATCACGTATCCAGACTTGTTCTGGAATGAGTATTAAATTTTCAGCACTCATATGTATCAGTGACACAGTATAGACGCCAGCTGGAATTGTTTTATACGTTTGCATACGTAGATAGGTATTAATCTGAAGATCTTGTGCAGTACCACCAACTGACTTTTCTATGTTTGTTGTGACGCTAAGTATTTTCACCTGTATAGGTATTAGGTTGTTTTCTCTGAGAGCAAAGGTGCATCTCAGATTTAGTCATTGCTGAATACCTTCTATACTTAATGCATTTTAATGGTATGACATTCATTCTGTTGAGAGAATAAAATGTCAATAATGCACTCACACAAAGTACTACTAAGCAACATGAATGGTAGTGTACTGCTGACGCAAAACTTATAAATACGGGTTATTACATCCGCTCTTTTTGGGTGAGCATTTATTTCCTTTGTAACTGAATCGTTTCTAAAAGGAAGTACTTCGCTATTTTTCACACACGTACATTAGGCAATGATGTGTTGTAGTGACTTTTCTCTGACTTAATTTTTCGTTGATATAAGTACAGGGTGTTTCAAAAATGACCGGTATATTTGAAACGGCAATAAAAACTGAACGAGCAGCGATAGAAATACACCGTTTGTTGCAATATGCTTGGGACAACAGTACATTTTCAGGCAGACAAACTTTCGAAATTACAGTAGTTACAATTTTCAACAACAGATGGTGCTGCGGTCTGGGAAACTCTATAGTACGATATTTTCCATATATCCACCATGCGTAGCAATAATATGGCGTAGTCTCTGAATGAAATTACCCGAAACCTTTGACAACGTGGATAGAGGTGTAAACTCTGGCGCATGAGACGATACGTGGACGTTGGCGTCATTTGGACCGCAGCTGCAACATGGCGAACGGAAACCCGAGGCCGCTGTTGGATCACCTGCTGCACTAGCTGCGCGTTGCCCTCTGTAGTTGCCGTACGCGGTCGCCCTACCTTTCCAGCACGTTCATCCGTCACGTTCCCAGTCCGTTGAAAATTTGCAAACAGATCCTTTATTGTATCGCTTTTCGGTCCTTTGGTTACATTAAACCTCCGTTGAAAACTTCGTCTTGTTGCAACAACACTGTGTTCTAGGCGGTGGAATTCCAACACTAGAAAAATCCTCTGTTCTAAGGAATAAACCATGTTGTCTACAGCACACTTGCACGTTGTGAACAGCACACGCTTACAGCAGAAAGACGACGTACAGAATGGCGCACCCACAGACTGCGTTGTCTTCTATATCTTTCACATCACTTGCATCGCCATCTGTTGTTGAAAATTGTAACTACTGTAATTTCGAAAGTTTGTCCGCCTGAAAATGTACTGTTGTCCCAAGCATATTGAACCAAACGGTGTATTTCTATCGCTGCTCGTTTAGTTTTTATTGCCGTTTCAAATATACCGGTCATTTTTTAAACACTCTGTAAATACAGTGTTGTACCCGGATTATAAGGTATGTTCTAATGGTTGATAATAGACTAACTGAAATTTGTAAAAATATTTGACTGATTGACTAAAAAAATTTTGTAAATAAAACGACTTTAACTAACTACCTGTAAACATCAAAGCCCACAGTAAATATAAAACAACCTACAAATGTACCTAAACTTCTATATTGAACGTAATCTAGTGATGTGTAAGTGACGAAACAGGTTGGAGAGTTAGTGCATAATGCGTAATCCTGATTTTTGATAGGATGCATAAGGAACATTAGGGCAAATGAACTGCGTTTCCACTGGACACAAAGGTGTGCTCTTACCGTAGGAAATCTGGAACTCCTTCCTCTAAGAAGATTTGCCAAGAGGATGTGCTACAGAAGGGGTATCGATGGATTCCATTGCCCAGGAATATGTAAAAATTTTATGTTTCGATTAGGAGTTAGAGATTTCGTGTGTAAATACTTGTGCAATGAAAGAAGATGCTGTGCTCAAATTTTTTAGGATGCATCTAAAAGAAGCCTCGCTGTTTGCATTTGTGTTTCATGTTCGAGCCATCAGAATATAAACATCGTGGGCTGTAATTACTAATGATTTCTAAAATAAGAAACTGATTTTTGAAATTTTTTAGTGAGAGGAGAGGGGAAGCCAATTTACATAATGTACCCTAGAAGCTTTTACTATCAGAAATTTCTTAACAACTGTGAATCCCTGAAGTGAAAATCATTTTAATAATATGAAACATTGGCGCTGATAAAATTCAATAAACGTCAACTGACAAAATTATTAAATTAAACCAAAGGGAACTGAAGAATGTTCTGAGTTTTTATAGCTTCTTACATAAATTATGAAACCTAAATGAAATGTGCTATTAATATACAAGGAAGCAGGGTACTGAACTACACTGAAGCACCAAAGACACTGGTACAGGCATGCATATACAAATACAGAGGTATCTAAAAAGACAGAATACGGCCCTGTGGTCGGCAACGCCTTTATAAGACGAGTGTCTGGCGCAGTTGTTATATCGGATACTGCTGCTTCAGTGGCAGGTTATCATGACTTGAGTGAGTTCGAAAGTGGTGTTCTAGTAGGCGCACGAGCGATGGGACATAGAATCTTCGAGGTAGTGGTGAAGTGGAGATTTTCCCGTGCGATCATTTCACGAGTGTATCACGAATCTGGTAAAACATCAAATCCCTGATATCGCTGCGGCCGGAAAAAGATCCTGCAGGCATGAGACCAACGACGACTGAATAAAATCGTTCAACGTGATAGAAGTTCAGCCCTTCCGCAAATTACTGCAAATGTCATGCTGTGCCATGAACAACTGTCAGCGTTAGAACCATTCAACGAAACATCATCGATATGGGCTTTCGGAGCTCAAGGCCCACTCGTGTACCCTTGGTGACTGCACGACACGAAGCTTTACGCCTTGCCTGGACCCTTCGACACCGAAATTGGTCTGTTGATGGCTGGAAACATGTTGCCTGGTCGGACGAGTCTCGTTTCGAATTATATCGAGAGGACGGACGTGTGCGGGTATGGATACAACCTCATGAGATCATGGGGACTGTTCAAGCTAGAGGAGGCTCTGTAACGGCATGAGGTGTGTGCAGTTGGAGTGATATGGGACACCTGATACGTCTAGATACGACTCTGACAGGTGACACGTACGTAAGCATCCTGGTTGATCAGCAACATCCATTCATGTCCATTGTGCATTCCGATGGACTTGGGCAATTGCAGCTGAACAATGCGACACCCTACACGTCCAGAATTGCTACAGGGTGGCTCCAGGAACGCCCTTCTGAGTTGAAACACTTCCGCTGGCCACCAAACTCCCTAGACGTCAATAGTATTGAGCATATCTGGGATGCCTTGCAACGTGCTGCTCATAAGAGATCTGCACCCCCTCGTACTCACACGGATTTATGGACAGCCCTGCAGGATTCGTGTTGTCAACTCCCTCGAGCACTTCTTCCGACATTAGCCGAATCCATGCCAAGTCCTGTTGCGGCACTTCTTCGTACCCGCGGGGGCCCTACACGATTTTAGGCAGGTGTACCAGTTTCTTTGGCTCTTCTGTGAAGTATGACATGAGCATTGAATAATTTTTTAGCTCGTCGTGATCTCTGTGTGCATGGTGTCCCTTTTGAACGTGGCAGCATCTATATAGGTCAAACAATCGAGCTTGAGATGTCGGGCCATAGTTGAGAATCGCCTGGAAAACGGACAAAAAATACAACTTGAAAAGACGAGAGAGCCTTGGCTCATGCATAGGCTCATTGGGATTCCGTTATAAAGGAGGTGCCCGAGATTAGAATAAATAGCGAAAGATTTTAACAGAGACCAGAGGTAAGCATTTAGTAGGGTTTGGGAATGGGGTTTGTATACCGAAAGACAAAATGAATAGGATGTGTGGAGCTTGTAGGGAGGCGGGAGCGGCGCTTTCAAACATGGTGCTGGAACCTCGGTCCACGTGACGTCACCAGTCCTGCGGTGGACTGGAGCTGCTGTAAGCTGTGCAACGCCTTCCGCGCGCGTCATTTCGACCCTTTGTGATTGATTCCAGGTGCTGCAACCGTGTTTCTATAACCAGAAAATGGTGTCAGCTCCGGTTATTAGGTGCTTTTATTCCTGATGACGAATATAGCCATGAAAAGCTTGAGAGATTTATATGTAATGGGGCGGCTTAAAAACCGAAGAGATTTTATTTAGATTCTCCTAATCAAAAAACTTTGTCAGGAAAACCTGCCTGAGTTATTGATCACGTTCTACCGTGTAACACGGTAAACTCAATAGTTCAGACAACAGAACCATGTTATTATGAAAGATAATCTTTGGGATTGTAATTTTAAACCTAATATTAAAGCTATTTGAAATTGTGAAAGGTGTTTGGCTTTACTGATATACTGCCATTTTGCCTCTGGCTTCTCCCCCACGTGCATTTGACATATTTGACATACATATTTAACACTGATTCTCTTCTTCTTTTCTTTGTCCACACACTCTCTCTCTCTGACCATATGTTGCTCCCCCTCCCTCTGACCACATCCTTCTCCCCTTCTCACCATCTCCACCTCCCTTGTCTTTCCTTTACACCTGCCCACTACTCCTCTAACTTTCCACCCACCTCACTTATCTCCCCTCCTTTTGTCCATTTCCTCCTTCCTCTCGCTTTGTCCATCGCCTCCTCCACCCATCCCAATCTGTCACCAGACATGCTCATAGGCATGTGTAGCCCTTGCAATGCATTTCAATAAAGCAGGACTTCATTTGTTTGCCCTCAAATACAGGCCACCATGCAAAGGAGGCAATAACGCAGGTCAATACCACTCCAAGACAACTCGCCTATCACAGAGAGCAGCCTACATGTTGGGGGCCAGAAACTGTTCATGCTCTTGATGTGTAGGCTGCCCTGCAAATCAAGGTGATCTGGCTGTCCGATACTATTCCCACATTTCATACCTCTCATGCAGGACAGTCTTTACTCTAAGGCGTGAAGAAACTCAATTTCGCCTGTACCTCTCCTCCACTTAGAGCTAGGGGGTTATAATCCCGACAGTACTGATACTCATGAGGCTTCCTACTTATGTGCCAAATTTGTTTGAAATCGACCCTGGGGTTTGGGAGGAGATTCGATGCATACACAAATACATATACACATACTCATATACACTGCTTTATATATATATAACAGAAAACAGAAGAAAATATTGTCATTAGTCTGTGATAAAACATATTTACAATTTTGGTTTGCTTTTTAGATCTGAAAACAGTTTGTTACAGGAGATACTGACAAGGGAACCTCCCCATCGCACCCCCCTCAGATTTAGTTATAAGTTGGCACAGTGGATAGGCCTTGAAAAACTGAAGACAGATCAATGGAGAAAGCAGGAAGAAGTTGTGTGGAACTTTGAAAAAAATAAGCAAAATATACAAACTACGTAGTCCATGTGCAAGATAGGCAACATCAATGACAGCCTGAGCTTAGCAGCGCCGTGGTCTCGTGGTGAGCGTGAGCAGCTGCGGAATGAAAGGTCCTTGGTTCACATCTTCGCTCGAGTGAAAATTTTAATTTTTTGTTTTCAGACAATTATGTGACGCACATGCCATCACCAGTGTCGCATAGAATATATCAGACGTGTTTTCCTGTGGAGGAATCGGTTGACCTATGACCTTGCGATCAAATGTTATCGGTTCCCATTGTAGAGGCACGTCCTTTCGTCTACTAATCGCACGGTTTTGCGGTGCGGTCGCAAAACACAGACACAAAACTTATTACAGTGAACAGAGACGTCAGTGAACGAACGGACAGATCATAACTTTGCGAAAAAAAAAAAGAAGTAAATTTTTCACTCTAGGGAAGACTTGAACGAAGGACCTCTCGTTTCGCAGCTGCTCACGCTAACCACGAGACCACGGCGCTTCGGAGTTAATTGGTCCTTGATGTTGCCTATCTTGCACATGGACTACTCAGTTTGTATATTTTGCTTATTTTTTCATAGTTCCACACAACTTCTTCCTGTTTTCTCAATTGATCTGTGTTCAGTTTTCCAAGGCCTATCCACTGTGCCAACTTATAACTAATTCTGAGGGGGGTGCGATGGGGAGGTTCCCTTGTGAGAGGTGGATTTTACTTGCAGCAATTTATGTCTGATTTTCACTTATATCAGGAAGGGTTGTCCGCTTGAAATTTCTGTGGATTTTCATCGTGTAGCATTAATGTTGTTTGCATAATCTCACACAGTTATGTGGCGAGCTCTGATACAAAACAGCAACACCAGTGTTCTTTTGCATCCTCCTATCTTTCTTTTTATGTATGTAGTGTTGACAGTGTAACTGCTAGTTCGGTTTACACTTGATTAATTATGATCTTTTGGTGATGTTAATGTGAACTTGTTAACTATGTAAGTGCAGTGCAGAAGTATCATGGGAGTTGAAGATATGGCTGGTAAGTTAGTGAATAGCGAATGAAAAGTAGGGGAACGACAAGCGAGTTGCTAATGAGATGGAGGAAAGGGGGAAGAGGTAGAAATTAAATGGGAGGAAGGGCATGTATGAGGTAGGGAAACAGACAAAGAAACAGAGCCAGAGATGTCATATTTTTTATCTTTATGTGTAGTGTTTAAAGATTTTGTATAATATTTGGTTTTCACTATTTCTCTGGTCATAAAGTACCTGTTTATTACACATTACTGCTTTGTGTCTATTGAAGTTTTCTTGAAATGTGATGAACTGTCTGTTTTACTGACTTTTATGATTCTCGCATCTTGTTTCTGTTGTGCATAGGATATGACATCCCTGTTTAAGATGATCCGCAAATTTTAAGTGGTTTGTATTGCATTTCTGTGCCCTGATGTGCTCATCATACCCTCTGTCAAAGGGCCTGTCATTCACGCTGCTCTGACATAGATTTTATCTCAGTCTCTGCCATTTAGTTGGAAGATGCCAGACTATTTGTCTGGTTTTGGTTTTAGTTTTTGGATGTTTTTCTGTATGGGGTTATTCGTTTTGAAAGTAATGGCTATACAATGTCTTTTGGGTATGTTACCTATTTTCCATGTGGATTTATTGTGACAGTCTTGTCATTGTATTGCTTGTGTTATTTTTATCGTCATTTATATCTGCGTTGTAAATGCGGCTGAATCTATGTATTTGTGTGGTTTGGTTAATTTGTGTCATATTTTTTATGAAGTTTATCTATTAATGTTTCTTTGTATCCATTTTAATGCGATCTGTTGAATAGTGGCGACACCTTTTTGTAATCAAAATTGTTTGAGGAAAGTTTATTTACTCTGTTTAACATGTATCTCATTGAAGCTTGTTTGTGATTCAGTGGGTGGTTTAAGGTTGCATTTGTTAGTGTGTCTGCTGCTTTGAGATTTCTGCAAATGTAAAAGTTGTGATTATAAAACTCTGTACTTATGGTTATATCCAGAAAGTTAAGACTGTTTCTTAATCTTATTCCACTGTAAAATTTATGTTTTTGTGTACAGTGTTCATCCCTTTGTGTAATTGTTGTACACTGACGGAAAAAATCGCAACAACAAAATATAATTAAATTGTAGAATAATGAAATTTGTGGAAGTAACTTACTTAAGTGATTAACATTGCAAGATCACGTAAGTGTGAAATGCTGATAAATTAATAAGCGATGTGACTTCCAGAATGTTGAACGGAAGCATGCAGATGTGCATGTATTGTGTTGTACAGATACCGGATGTCAGTTTCTGGGATACAGTTCCAAGTGTGTTGCACTCAGTCGGTCAATACAGAGACAGTTGATATGGGTTGTCGCTGATGTTGAAATTGTCATGCGTTGATGTCCCATATGTATTCAATTGGAGATAGATCTGGTGACGAGCAGGCCAAGGTAATGTCTCAACACCCGGTAGAACACGGTGATTTACAACAGTGTTATATGAGCAACCGTTATCCTGTTGGAAAATAACCCCGGAATCCTGATCATGAATGACAGCACAACAGGTTGTATCACCAGATTTACGTACAAATTCGTAGTCAGGGTGCGTGATATAACAGCGAGACTGCTCCTGCTGTCACACGAAATCACAACCCAAACCATAACACCAGGTGTAGGTCCAGTGAGTCTAGCATTGAGACAGGTTGGTTGCAGGCCCTCAACTAGGCTCCTTCTAACCCGAAACACAGCCATCGCTGGCGCGGAGGCAGAACCTGCTTTCGTAATAAAATACAACAGACTTCCATACTCCAGTGAGCGCTCGCTTGACACCAACGAAGTCGCAAATCGCGGTGGGTTGGTGTCAGTGGACTTTGCGCTACAGGGCTTCTGTCTCGGAGCTGTCCTTGAAGTAACCCATTTCTAACAGTTCGTTGTGTAACTAACTGTAGTGCCAACTGCTGCTCAGTCCGCTGCTGCAGATGAAGTATGATGCGCCGGAGCCATACGCCAAACACGATCGCCGTCCCTCTCAGTAGTGCCACGTGGAGTTCCAGAGCCTGGTCTTCTTGCAAATACACATTCTCGTGGCCGCTGCTGCGAGCAATCATGTACAGAGACTACATTTCTGCCAAGTCTTTCTGCAGTGTGACAGAAAGGAACACACAGCTTCTCGAGCTGTATTACACGATCTCGTTGAATCGCAGATACCTGTCGATAATGACGCCTTTCAAATGGTTCAAACGGCTCTGAGCACTATGGGACTTAACATCTATGGTCATCAGTCCCCTAGAACTTAGAACTACTTAAACCTAACTAACCTAAGGACATCTCACAACACCCAGTCATCACGAGGCAGAGAAAATCCCTGACCCCGCCGGCAATCGAACCCGGGAACCTGGGCGTGGGAAGCGAGAACGCTACCGCACGACCACGAGCTGCGGACAATGACGTCTATGCCGCCTTAAAGTCATTCTTGACTAACTTCAACTCACCACATCCAGTCTCACAGGTAACTAACGCTCAAGGCTGTCACAACGTGTCTTTAAAGCAAATCTTATTTGCATCCTCACAGTGGTGCTACTAGCGCTATGCTTATCCAACTGTCGCGATATCTGAACAGACATCATGATTGAAATGTAGAAACACGCCTACCAACTTTTGTTTATGTCTCACAGCTCCTTCTTGGTGTTGCGATTTTTTTTTTGAGTCAGTGTACTTTGTTCTGCAGTTCATCTACCATATATGTTATGTAATCCATGTACCTATACCAGCTGTCTTCCTTTGCTATTATATCATTAAATATAAATATTTATTTGCGATTCATTCAGATATTGGCTAGAGTTCCTGGATTAGATGCACCCATAGTTAAATCTTTTTCTTGTATGTAGTACGCCTAATTGAACTCAAAATACTTTTATTGTGTTATTAACTGTAGTAGTCTTATTGTTTCATCTACATGTTGCTGAGGTAGCGAGTTTTTGTGTTTTTGAGAGTGTCTGTTAATTGCATCAACTTTTGTTTCTTATTTTTGGTGATTAATTCCTCTATTTGGCTGTGCACTCTCTTGTTTCCATGTGCTCTGCAGTATGACCTTCGTCAGCTTTTCTTGTAGTAATATTTTTTGCTTGTAGTTTTTTCTTTGCATTTTTTCTGTTTTGATTTATCGCAATTCCTTTTGAATTACTGTTTTCTGTTTTATTTTGTGTTATGTTTTTAATTTTTTCCTTTATCGGTCCTCCAGTTACCCTCTACAAACATTCATATGGCCTTTCCTTTCTTCTGTGGAGAGAATATATTCAGATTCTATAATCATATCTATATGTTACTCATTTATTGGAGAGGTAATATTTTCTCTGAAAATTTTTTGTGAGAGGGTCTTTGATAATCACTTAATATTACGGAAGTAACAAACAGAAAGAAATTATATGTGTCTGTATTTGTGGTTCTGTGTGGTGCATTTTGATATCTGCAATTTCCTTGATATAATTTAGTTGTATTTTAGCCATTGCCGAGCATGGGACGCATACAGCTGTATCTGCTGCGGAAAGTGGCCACACAAACAAACTTAATTCAGCTATGTCCTCGGTGGAAACGAAAAAAATCAGGATTGTTTAATTCTTGTTCTCTCTGAAGACAGACTACATACACTTTTTAGTTTAGGTGTTCTTGGGTAGAAGAAAGACTTAATTTTATGTCTCGGCCTAACATTTTGAGCAATTTATGTGACTGTTTTTTCTGACATGAAACTGTTTTTGATCTTTACATTTCTGTGATTTGGTATGAGATTGTTACGTTTACAGTAGTTATCTAGTATTTTGATTTCAGCAGATTTATACAGATTAAGATGAATCTTCTTGAGCTGTAGAAACTGACCAGGACTGCTTGACAATATGTCATTAAATCCTTCATTTGTGAGCCATAGTGTCCATATTTCCTTTAGAATTATTAAACGTATTTAAAAACTGTTCCATAAAACCACGGGAGAACTGCCGGATAGCAGTATCGGCGCAGAGTCTTCTGGCCATCTTCAGGTGAGTGCCACTGTAGTAGTACTGGTATTTAAAAACTGCTCGTGAAACTACTTATACCAAAGTATATCAATGTAAGGGCCAAAAGCAACTGCAGTGAAGAGAAAGTAGCCAGGCAAATATCTCAGGAGATGTGATTAAGGCACGAATTCATGTTCTCTGCCTAGTACTCGTACATTCTTGAAATCCATAATCCGTTCACATTCTTCTTGCTGCTCCGCAACTGATGATTTTCCATTTTGTCCTAAACTTCATAGATTCCTGCAGTTTTGGAGCGGTCAGAAACGTTCAGCGTACATCGGAAGTCTTTTATCTTGTCTTGGCTGAAAAATTTACTCTTCATACCACTCTTATTAAGGTTTCGGTTTATGCAGTTGGTTACTTTGGTAACTATCAAAAAACGTTCAGAAAGAATGGAAGGGCCCTCGATCTTCTTTTTTGTACTATTATTGTTATTATTATAGCTTTGTTTCGAAGGCCTTATCTATGGAATGATCATCATAGCCATTGACTATCAATGTTTACCTTAGGAAATGGAGGCCAGTCTCCATCTCTTACTGTTACTAATGCAGAAGTCAGACAAAGGCTGTTCAGAATGGCTTGCGTCTGGGCTGTGTTGTGCTGCAAAGCAGCGTCTAAATACCTGTTCTCTGTTGGCACGGTTCCTACAACAGTGTGTCCTAGAGTATTGTCAGGTCTTCTGTAGCACAATACACTTAAGAAGGGGAGGCGGACTTCACTCTCCATATCGTAGGTGAATCTAATTTTCGGATCAATTGGTACAAAAATCGTGAACTCTATGACATTCTTTCATTTCTCATGGTCATACAACAAAATTGTCAGCCACACAACGTCGGCAATAATGTTTTGAGTTTCCCCCTCCCCACACTAGATATTTGCGTTCAGTATTTATCCAGTGACGTCAGTCCACCGTTGGCAGCCTGAAATGCAATGCCTGGTATGTAGTAATTCTACTTCTTCAAAAATGCGTGAGAATACAGCCTTTTATAAGTGAACACAGCGCCCTCTTTAAACACTAGAGGAATCCTGAAAATACGCCAGCAGAAGGATCGAAGTGTCCAGCTCTGAAGAGAAATAGTACGAGGCACAAAGATTCAGAAAATCTGACCATCAAATAGAAGATCTCCTAATAGACTCTAAATATATTCTCACCACGGAAGAAAGAAATGACCCTAGTAATTTAAATACAGTTGTAACGAGAGAATTGATAAAAAGGGACAGTAAAAACGTAAAAATACAGATTAAAAAAGAAAAAATATATTCAGAAATAAATGTAATGAATCAGTATTTTAAAATCTAAAGAAAAAATTACAAACAGAAAGTATTATTATAACAAAAGCTGACAACGACATTCTATTGTTTTCATGGAAACAGATGTACACATAGGAAAAATGTAGGTATTCATCACCAACACAAAACGTTAAAATGTTACCCAACAAACAAATTTCAGATACGTGATGAGAACACTCTCAAAAAGATGGAGTATATATTTTTAGACAGGAAGTAAGAGAGACTTGTACAAAATAACTCTAAGGGGTTCTATAAGAGATGCCAGCCAAAAATGCATTAGACTGTCATTCCTATCAATACAACATAATTTTCAACGCAGGTCCCACATACAAATTAGTAAAACAAGTGCAAATATTACTTATCCGATACTATAAGCTGAACGTGATAGAACAATAAGAAATTCTGTTCATGTAATAGAACACTTCAGAGATATAACACTCCCATGTCCAGTAATACGCTGTCCTCTGATGTAAAACCATGTACAGTTGCATTCCTGTTAATGAGACCATTTAACTAATTGAATAGAACTTGAAACAGACAACCAGTTACCTCAAGGACATGTAGGTGGCACAATAAAACTGTTATGGTTAATAACACAACAAAAAATTTTTGAATTCATCAGATGTACATAACACAAGAACCAGCTTTACCTATGGTTTATGTATGGGTTCATTTATAAGTAATGTAAATAAAACAACATTTTATCACGTAATTTCAACCATGGGTATCTCTGCATCGTTATAACGTACTTCAAAAAATCAGTACATGCAAATTTTCCTGGTAATTTGATGAAATGGTCTCTCCATTTATCTAGCGACATTTGTCTTTCTGATAGTTACCAAAGTTTGGAACAATCCTGATATTTGGCTCACTGGCTTAGTGGTGGCAAAATCGAGATGTAGTTCAAGCACACCAGACAATCATCCTCAGATCGCTGTACATCATCGTGTAATAGCCTTGTTGAGAGCCATAAATGGTCAGTGGTATTACTGTGTCCTTGATGAGGCCAAGGCAACATTGCTGTAAATTGATGTGACGGTAACACTCTGACGCCATTGAAACCAGTAATGTGGCAATATAAATATGACTGTGTTAGAAAACAGAAGAAAATTGTAAAAATTCGTCAAGTTTATTCCAGATTAAAATTTTGGTGACAAAGTAGAATAAAGCTTATGTTAATGAATGTGAAGTCCTAACAAATTATATCCTGACTGTAAATGTAAGGAAGGAATAAATTGGTGAGATGTGCATACATTTAATTCTGGAGAAGAGCCAGGTAAATTCGGAACACAGAATTCAGTTATTGCCAAAACATTCTCCCCGTCGCTAATATTTAACACGTCAGATATAGATTAACACTGTAGCAGATGGAAAATTAGTTGCAGCCCGAAAATTAGCGGTTAATAACTCTCCGCTGAAAATCTTGTCTATACATCTTGTGCAAGAAGTTTCCTGAACTCATATTCCAAGAATGATTTGCAGGTGCATGGCTGTGCAGAACAAGGTAAAGTCCCCGATTATGTCAGACAGACACTTAGTCAGCTCCTGTGGTTGGATACACGGATAATACTAATTTACTGTGGAACTCCTGTAACTCTGTTTGCAGTGCAGGCATGCCCGTTCAACAATCTGCCTCCTCCAACTTGATGTATTATCGAAAACCGTATGGAAAGGATTTATAGACAAAATTAATTTACTTCCTAGAAACAACTGTTACTTTTAAGTTTAACCTTTTAGGCCATTAGATATAGGTCAAACGTTCAGTTAAACGAAGCGGGAAGAAGATACTGCCATTATGTCGTAAAAGGAAGTGCCGTGACACCTACTCGAAAAGTTGCAGGGAAACTACGGAGGCCTGAACTCGAATGGCCATCAGGAATGTTTAACTTTCTACTTGATTGGCACTGTACGTTGTCGTTTGAGCACCTTAGAGACGGAACTGCTGTAACTTTTCCACAACTACTAACGTAACTAGAATGGATGAATGCAAGAATACACTAGAAGGGAAGGAGCCAAAACTTTTGTACCTTAGTACCCCATTCTCCTTGCATTCGGATTCTTATCTAAATTTTTCGTGTTTCACCTGCCAAAATCAGTAAACGTCTTGGCAGGAATTCAAAATAAGCAACTGAAAAGCAAATTGCCAATAACAAATAGTAACAATTCCTCTGCGCATTACTGAACGCAGAATCCAAGCACACCACAATCCTCAATTATTTGTTGGATGTATTCTAATCTCTCTCTTGCTCTATAGGTTTCACCATTTACAGTCCCCTTAAGTATCATGAACTTTATTCGTGGATGTCTTATCATATTTCCTATCATCCTCTCCCTTCTTCTTGTCAATGTTTCCTACATTTCCCTCATTTCCCATCTTATCCGTCGACATCAGTTTCAACATCTTCCTATTGCAACACGTCTCAAATGATTCGATTCTCTTCCTTCCAGGTTTCCCCACAGTATATGATTCTCTTCCATACAATACTGTGCACCAAACATACATTAGGAGAAACTTCTTCCGCAGATTAAGGCCAATATTTGATCCCAGTAGACTTACTCCTACTTTGCCCAGAAATACCGCCTTTGCCTGTGTCAGTCTTCTTTTAAATCATCATGCGTTATTTTGCTTCCAACTTAGCAGAATTCCTGCACTTCAATTTCGTGATCCGTAGGTTTGATGTTAATCGCTAATATCATTTCTGCTACTCCTCATTACTTTCATCTTTCGTCTGTTTAGTCTCAATCCATATTCTGTGCTCAATAGCGCCAGCAGTTATTCTTCACGTTCACTGAGGACAGCAATGACATCAACGGATCTTTTCACCCTGAATTTTAATCCTGCTCCAGAAACTTGGATATTCATTGTGTAGATTTCAGTGTGGGGGTGAAAGACTAAATTACTGAGGTGACACAAGTAATGGGATAGCGATATGCACTCATACAGATGGCAGTAATATCGCGTACACGAGATACAAAAGGGCAGTGCTATGACAGAGCTGTCATTTGTATTCAGTCTATTCATGTGAAAAGATTTCCGACATCATTATGGCCGCAAGGTAGGAATTAACAGACTTTGAACGCGGAATGGTAGTTGGAGTTTGGCGCTTGGAACATTCCATTTGCCGGCCGTTGTGGCCGAGCGGCTCTAGGCGCTTCAGTCCGGAACCGCGCGACTGCTACGGTCGCAGGTTCGAATCCTACCTCGGTCATAAATGTGTGTGGTGTCCTTAGGTTAGTTAGGTTTAAGTAGTTCTAAGTTCTAGGGGACTGATGACCTCAGATGTTAAGCCCATAGTACTCAGAGCCATTTAAACCATTTTGAACATTCCGTTTCGGAAATCGTTAGCTGTTTCAATATTTCGAGATCCACAGTGTCAAGAGTATGCCGAGATTACCAAATTTCGGGCATTATCTCAGAACGTGGACAACGCAGCGGACTGGGGCCTTGACTTAACGGCCGAGACCACCAGCTTATGCGTAGAGTTGTAAATGATGACAGACAAGCAACACTGCGTGAAATAACCGCAGAAACAAATGTGAGACTTACGAGGAACGTATCCCTTAGGACAGCGCGGTGAAATTCAGCTTTAACTGGCTATGGCGACAGACGATCGACGTGAGCATCTTTGCTAACAGCAAGCAGCTCGACATCTCCTGCAGCCTGGGCTCGTCATCATATTGGTTGGACCCTAGTCGGCTGGAAAACCATGGACTGGTAAAATGAGTCGCGATTTCAGATGGTAAGAGTTGATGGCAGGGTTCGAGTGTGGCACCGACTCCAAGTTGTCAACAAGGCACTGTAGAAGCTAGTGATGGCTCCATAAACGTGTGGGCTGTGCTTACATGGAATAGACTGACTCCAATGGATGTTCTGCTACTTGGAGACTATTTGCAACCATTCATGGACGTCGTGTTCCCAAACAACAGTGGAATTTTTATGGATGGCAGTGCGCCATGTCATTATTGTTCGCAAATGGTTTGAAGAACATTTTGGACAGTTCTAACGAATGGTTTGACCATCCACACACCCGACACAAATCCCATTGAACATTTATGGGACATAATCAAGAAGTTTGTTCGTGCGCAAAATCCTGCACCGGTAACACTTTCGAATATATGAATGGCTATAGAGGTTGATGGGTACTTCCAAACACTTGTTGAGTCCATCCACGTCGAGTTGCTGCACAACGCTGGAAAAAGAGGTCCGACACGATATTAGGAGGTATCCCATGACTTTTGTCCCATCAATTTATATCCTTGTTTTGTTAATAATCCGAGGATTTCGTTCTTGATCTTCCACAGTTGTTGCTCCTTGTTTTTTTATACATATTGGATATTACCCGTTGTTCCCCATGGCTTACATCTGTTTCCCTGATTTCCTAATTTCCTAATTTCGAACATCTTGCGACATTTTACACAATCGAATGCTTTTTCTAGGTTGACAATTCCTATGAATATGTCTTGATTTTTCTTAAGTCTTGCTTCCATTATCAAGCTCAACGTCAAAACTGTCTCTCTCGTGCCTTTCCTTTTCCTGAAGCCAAACTTTCCGTCATTGAAGAGAGTATCAATTTTCTTTTCCAGTTGTCACTATGGTTGTCTTAGTTCTCGCACTTATCACGATTATTCATATTCTTCTATGACTATTGTGAAAAATAAAGTATTTCCAGCCAGGCTGCTCTTACAGGCTTTTCTGTTCATCACGTAATAGTTTGGAGGGACTGTTGCTTAAAACAGGTCTACAACGAACGTTCATACATCTAACGGATGAACACACAAAATGATCTGACGTTGGATAGTAAAATTCGGGTAATAATTCGCAGCGTTACTGTGCGTTATGACAAACGCCTTGAGTTCAGTGTTGAGAGAGCGCCTACATAATATTTGAAATTGAAACAACGCCAAAGTGTCTACATGTAGAAGATGGAGACGGAAGTAGATATGTGCACATTTTATTAAATAGGAAAAAAATTAAGGAAAAATGTGAAGCAAAATACGCACAATTCGATAATGAAGCATGCCAGTTCTGTTTTTACACAATTACCAGAATCTTGCAACCCTGTGGAAAAACTGCGAAATATGGGAATTAAGTCTTCCTCTGACGAATTAACTTTTTCTCTACGGCAGAGAGTTCTCAAATTTCCATGTTTTGTCACAGACACAAGAGAACACTTCTATAACAAACACGTTTATCATAATGCTCGATTCATCAAGTACAGAACGGATAAACATCACAAGGATCTCTTCTGCGGAGTGGAGGTAATGATAGAGAAAATATGGGCATGGTTAAAAACGTCTCCGAAATGATTATTAGCCGTTGATATCGATATCTTCAACTTCCTCTCGTTAGCAATAAATTTGTAGTGAAGAAATAAAGCTAAATTCTACCTGTAACCAGTGACGAGAATGACCAGTATGTGATTACTTGTAGACCAGCGTATTACTCCCAGTATAAAAGTCCTTGGAGCATATTGCCCATGAACAGCTAAGGGATAGCTTTAACAGTTACAGCCTCAACTACAGATTAGTTTTGGTTCCATTTGGAAGGAGATGTGCCCAACGCTTCAAGAGCTTGAAGATGATGGGTACCAAACTCATCTGAACATTACGACAAGACGACGACACCACTCAGCTGATCAGCCGAGAAGGTATTACCACTAGAATACGGCTAGAAAGCCTGCAATCACGTAAGTCACCAACAATATTTACCGAAAATCCAGGTTTCTGTCATTATGTGGTCACCTTCATTGGAGTAAATGTAAAATACGAAAACCACCTATATACACCCACAGTTCCAACTGGACTACTCGTGTCAAAGAAGTCCTGTTGGAACTATGTGCGCATACAAGTGGTTTTAACTTAACATTTATTGCATAGAAAATTGTCATACAATGACCAAAATCTTGATCTGCAATAAGGATTTTTTTTCGAGTTATTTCTGTACCCTTTACTACTTCAGCTACACATATCAATGACGTTTCATAACGTACTATAATAAAGCAACTGGCTACCTCAAACAATATGCAGAAACGTTGTGACCATTTTAACGCTACTTGACATGAAAAGACATTTGATTCCGTTCATTCTGATACCTTAGTTCTGAAGTTGGAACAGATGAATTTCTCAAACAATGCACTCAAGTGGATCGACAGCTAGTTACAACATTTCCAGGTCCTTCTCCAAATTTGACCATAATTTGATTTAAATTGGTTTGTACATATTTAGTGCAAAAACATCAGCTACATGATATGAAAAATAATGTTCTGTTTAAAAAATTATAACTCGTTGCTGGAGCTCTCTGGAAAATAATACACTAACTTCATAACTCCATAGAGAGTAACTTCTCTTACGTTTACCTATCTAAATAAATAAATATTCATTTCACTTATTATTTTATAAGTTACAGAGAAAAATACCTTCTCTAAAACATCCTTTATACACAAGCGGAGTTTTATTAAATTTCTGGGGTTACCAATTGGCCCTGCTCCGTATTAAGATACAGTGTTGGAAATGATATGAGACCCTTAACACACTGCTAGCCGTTCCTCATATCGGATCTTTAAAAACTGATGGTTAAAAAGCAAAATAAGTTGCAAAATCTCTAAGTTACGTCGTTGGTAAGATAGATTCTCCGCCTCATCGGTGATCCGCGAATAGTACAGAAGACACTTCTGTATGAGAGGCAGCAGAGACACGGCCGAACAGGTTGTGGGCGAGAGTGTTTTGTGACGTGAAGACTTTGCATACCGCTAAGTGCCAAGTATTTGAACGTTTTAATTAGGAACCCGTTACCTCCGTGCAGCACCTAAACCTCATATGACACGTCACGTCTGGCTGTCTGGCGAGTGATCATTCATCGTTCACGGCCAGCGTTGTACGTGCAACATGTCCACTGCACGTCTCTGTGACGTGTCAGCGGTGCAGTAAGCTAAGCGGGAACCACACGTCGGTCTTAATTAGTAACCCCGTTACCTCCACGTAGCGCCGGCACGTCATACGTCGCCGCTTGTCAGTCATCCCACAGAGCGGTGGCCGTTCTCGGAGATTATGACGGAGCGAGGAGACTTAGTGGATCGACAACAAAAAACTAAGTCTTAGTAAGAGACAAGGATCACTTCCCGGTCATTTGAATCTCAGTCTTCAGAATTGGTCGCGAATATTTTCTAAAACTCATATGAGACTAGTTTCGCTGCTGACCACCATTAAAGTTGATAAAATGAAAGACGTCCTCTTCGGAAAAAGTGTGTCAGAGTTCCTATTGCTGTACCTACACATGAACTATGACTTCGTTGTCTTCAATGTGAGATATTAACCACGTTTGAGCCGGCCGAAGTGGCCGTGCGGTTAAAGGCGCTGCAGTCTGGAACCGCGAGACCGCTACGGTCGCAGGTTCGAATCCTGCCTCGGGCATGGATGTTTGTGATGTCCTTAGGTTAGTTTGGTTTAACTAGTTCTCAGTTCTAGGGGACTAATGACCTCAGCAGTTGAGTCCCATAGTGCTCAGAGCCATTTGAACCATTTGAACCACGTTTGCAACATGTTCAAATAAGAATTTTCATGCAAGTCCCCACCAAAAAGAATGTAGGAATCGAAAAGGAATCACAATGATATTCTAGCTCATCTATATTTACGCCTCCGTCGGTACTCGGGAGGTCAGATTTTTATTCGTTCCTCAGAATATCTTCAGTCTTTTCCCCGCCATTATGCATCCCTGTCTCTTCCCACCTCCATCCCTTTTCCCGTTCCAGTTCTCGGAAAGAGCAGTTGTTCATAGAATCTCTTTAATTTCATGGCCTTTTCACGAGATATAAGTCGCACCAGTCAATGTATTGATTGACTTTTCTAGGAATGTAAAATCTCGGAATGTTTACAGTTAACACACAGTGAGGCTCCACGCCTCTCTTGTAACGTCTGCCAGGAGTTGACTGAGCATCTCAGCTTTCGCGCTTGCTAAATGAACCTGTAACGTAACGTGCTGGTCGTTTTTCGATCTTATCTGTTTCCTCTATCAATCCTATCTCGTACGGATCCTAGGCTGTAATGTACCTCATTTGTGGGTGGATTATATTTCTTGAGGACTCTTCCAATCAATCTCTGTCTGGCTTCTAACTACCCAGCGATAGGTCGCACCTTTTTAAATCACATCCCGCATGTTCTTCGATATTTAATTCCTACGACTGTTTCCAGGAATAGTTCCGCAATCGTGTAATCAAATAATAATGGGTATTTCTGATCATTTATGTGCAACAGGTTACATTTGTTCATACTGAAGATGAAATGACAATCCGTAGTTCCTATGTAGATCTTCCTACATTCAGCTACAATTTTCTAACGATGTGACAATCGCATCATCCGCGAAATGCTTCACTGGAATGCCGACGGTGTCTACTAACATATTTACATACACAGAGTGATACAAAAGGACTGTGCACAAATCAACGGAGCTGCTCGAAGAGTTGAAATTCAGCAATTTTGGAAAAGAAACTTACGGTCTTGGAAGTAATCGTGATCCACTGAAGATTTGGAATGTCAGCAAGCACAAGGAAAATCAATTCACACGGGCTTAACTTCAGCGAAAAAATATGCTGTTTCTGTGTACAGTGTTCGATGCAACTAGAGACAGTATCAGCACACTGTTCTATGCAAATATCTCACTTGCCCAACTGCAAATAGCCCAGCCGTTGCATAGGGAGTGTAGGTTCTATTGTATCGGCACTTCGTTTCCCTGTCCTAATACCTGTTTCTTTTATGGGGGCGTTACACCAGTTCCCGATCAAAAAAAAAAAAAAAAAAGCTTGACGGCAGGATACTTGCAGTGTTTTGTGAGGTACGTGTGTTACCTGGTGTACTTTCCAGAGTACACCATAATTTTGTACGAGCTTCTATTTAATAGGGTGGTCACCATTTCGAGCATCTTACGTAATGTACAACGTTGTTGAGTAGATATTACGATCTTTCTTAGCGAAATTGTTTTGAAAAAAGAGGTTTGGTTCAAATGGTTCAAATGGCTCTGAGCACTATGGGACTCAACTGCTGTGGTCATAAGTCCCCTAGAACTTAGAACTACTTAAACCTAACTAACCTAAGGACAGCACACAACACCCAGCCATCACGAGGCAGAGAAAATCCCTGACCCCGCCGGGAATCGAACCCGGGAACCCGGGCGTGGGAAGCGAGAACGCTACCGCACGACCACGAGATGCGGGCGAGAGGTTTGGTATTTCAGTCAAGAGAGCTAAATAGTTTCGTTAAAAATGCCGGTGTTATAATTCGGTACTAATAAACCGTAAAGGTTGCTTGCTTACGTCAGAGAATATGCCACATTGTCCATTATGACTTAAAGAAAATCACGTCTCAATATATATTTCTTTGATACACCTACATGGAAGCCAGTGTGACGACTGCATGCCAGGGGATGGCCTGAAGATGGTGCTGTCTACCGAAACCAGGAGCCATCCGGCAAATAAATAAATTGCGACTATAGACTAAAACATATACTAAAATTTTAGAAAGTATTCTGTAGTTGAAGCAAAGCAGCGATCGCTATAATATACTAAAAATCAGATAAAAACAGTCCCGATCGCATTTCTGATTTTTATTCGTTAGCAGTCGGTATTTTCCTCAGATCATCTTGAGGCTTTTCCCCGCCATCATGGATGCTGTTGGCGGCAGACGGAGCGAGATCCGTAGAAGTGGCATCCTTACTTCTACGGATCTCGCGCCGTCTGGCGCCAACAGCAGCCATAACGGAAGGTTCAAATGGTTCAAATGGCTCTAAGCACTAAGGGACTTAACATCTGAGGACATCAGTCCCCAATACTAAGAATTACTTAAAGCTAACTAACCTAAGGACATCAACACATCCACGCCCGAGGCAGGATTCGAACCTTCGACCGTAACAGCAGTGCAGCTCCGGACTGAATTGCCTTAGAACCGCTCGGTCACAGAGGCCGGCCACAACGGCCGGGAAAAGTCTGAAGATGGTCTGAAGAAAGGGTCAAAACCGACCGCTAACGAGTAAATATCTGAAAACACGTTCGAGATTCCTTTTATTTGATTTTTGAAAAAATATACTTTTTCATATATTCACTCGTTGTGGACATACACTGCTGTTCAAAACTTAAGGACGGGAGAGACGAAGCAACGTAACATGTTAACTATTCGTGGGAAATGAATGAAAGTAGGGTGCATATTGCCAGAGGTCTCCCAGTCGAACACATGAATTGATGAACTGGATGTCACATGGCGTGAGGTCAGCGTAACTACAGTGCCAAATAGGGCTGCCTCTCCCCTCTCCCCCCCCCTCCCCCCCCCCCCCCCCCCCCCCCCGCGCCCACCCAACGGGAGCCAGTTGAAAGAAAGGGAAAAGACGGTGTGTGTCAATCACCGAGCTGCTACTGTGGACTGTGATGAGTGTGACGAGTGCAGCCCAGGAGTTTGGTACTGCTCACAACACTGTTTCATGTGCATGGGGAGCGTTCCGAAGCACTGGCATTGCTGCTCGAAGGAGAGGAGGTGTGGCAACAAATGACCGCTGCATTGTGCAACAAGTGAAAAAGGATACATGTCAGACAACGGTTGCAGTTGTAACCAAATTTAACAGGACTGGAAGACGCGAAGTCCGAAGCTCGATAGTGGCTTGACGACTGCATTTGGGGTGGTATTTTTGTCTGGAGACCAGTATGTTGTGTTCCGTTTCACATCCGCATACCTGCGGCGCCATTTGCAATGATGCCAAAAGCATAGGAGCTAGACCTTCGAGGAGTGAGGTCACGTCTTTGTCTTGGATTAGAGCATGTTCTGCCTGAATAGTGAGTCTGGACGTACCCTGATATGGTGCGAGGTGAAAACATGATGTGCACGCAGGAAAATTATCGAACACGATCGTTTTAGTGGCCCTGGTCCTATAGTGTGAGGAGGCATAATGTTCCATGGGTTTACTGACCTCCAAATGTTTGAGTAGGTACACAGAGAGGTCAATTTTAGTGTGACACTGTATTTATTGCCCATGTGCGTCTTTCCAGCGGTTCATTCGGCCCAGACTTCAGTTTTGTGGTGGACAACGGGTATCGAACAGCGCAGGTGGAGGTGCTCCTGGAACAAGAGAGCATTCGGGGAATGGACTGACCTGCCCGTTCCCTCGACTTAAAACCCATCGAGCAAGTGTGGGATGCGTTGGGGAGACGTACTGCTGCACGTCCACGTGCGCCAGCGACCAACCATCAGTTGCCAACTGCGCAGGTGGATGAATGTAACGCCATAACAAAAATGCTTGCCAACCTTGTGGCCGGCAAGGGAGCACATTGCAGCGCGTGCACTGCTGTCCGTGGTGATCATACACTCTATGAAAAACTATCCCCTGCCTTTCTGTATGTCCTATTGTCATGAATCACAATGACTTCACTACACTGACTTGGAATTAAAGTGTCATTTCTGTTCGTCTTATTGCATATGTCTTTCAGTTACTGGTGTAGCGATTACACACTCTAACCTTGTATATCAATAACACAACCAGTTTGTAGTTGCACCACTTCTTTATTGATTACACATACACATGAATTCATCAGCAGTAATAATCAATTAACGACATTTGCATATCAAGGCCCTATCCACAATTAGTATTTGCAATATTAACCGTCACACTTATGACAACGGCCACTTTACGTCCCGGTAACAACAACCAAAATAATAGATGAAATAGACAACCAAATTTTTACAATGTCGGCTATCGCCCTTCTCACTCAGTTTTACACTTACTGAAAAGGTAAAATTAATTTGATGTTATCTGACCCGAAGGGCTCTATTAATTGCTCTGTTTACACCTAGCATTCTACTACACTCAACGTCCGGGAGATTCCAGACTTTATACAAGCTTAAGGCAGAACGTCAATTTGATGAACATGTGATGGACGCGACCAAACTTTAATCTATTACGATTTCATAAACACACGATCCAAAGGGTGAACTTATACTCAACTTTGGGCAGTAGGAAATCTTCTGCCTAAAACAAGCCTCTCGTTGAATGCAACAGAGAAATCGCGCGTTAACGGGGTCCAGACGGCCCTGAGTTCAAATCCTGAGATTTCCGTCACACTGCAAGCTCGCGGGGCGAGGTTTGTTCGCGTCGACCACAATACACGTTTCTGAAAACAGGAAAACATGAGCGGCAGACAGAGAGAGAGAGAGAGAGAGAGAGAGAGAGAGAGAGAGCTTAGTGTCCTTTGATCTAAAAAGTATATATACGTGAAAAGATGTGTCAGTCCACACCCAATGACTTAAAGCACTTTCTAAATCTCTTCTCACATTTTATTTTACTTATTATCGCGAAAAATTACTTCGAAGCAAAATAATATTAATCATGGTTTACGAATCCCTTCCATACACACAAGAAATTATTAAGAAACAACAACTACCACTAATTCGTAAGACCAGAAAATTCTAAATCTATAGTTAAATTAAGAAATGACGTTCAAGTGAACCAGCTACCTTCAGCGTGCCACTAAGCACCAAATCCAAACTTGTAAATGCGAGGCGCTATTTCTAGCCACTTTAGTAACATAATTTCATGGCCGTTCCAGAACATAACTCTCCTCGCCACCATTGCAGTGAATGTTTTGCTGGCCACTAGCACGAGCAACTGCAACAGTCAACAGTCCTTATGTGCACAATAATATTCACTATATGTAGAAGGAGGAACCCACCACGAAAGCTTAGCGATTCATTTTTTCTCCCTCATGTGAAATTCACACGCCATCCATCCACATAGCTCTCGAGGTACTAGCAAATCCTGGTCGCCACTGGCCAGCCGTGTCAATATAACTTTAGTACTTTCCGGCAGCGACCCATGCTTCTTCGTTGCTCCAACTCAACTGGTCCTCACGGCATACGGCCGTGCCACGTGACATGGTGTCGCCAACTCCCCACAACGACAACATCGAAAGCACGTCACGTCACAGTCTGACTCGGCTCATGCACGGACCACTATCCTCGACTCGCGCACGCGTGCCACCATAAAGAGCCAGCCTCAAAGACTAAAAGAGAACAAGGCACAGGGACAACGATCAAAGATGGAACTAAGTATCGATAAGGCCTGGTCCCAGAAATCCACCGGCTCAGTTACTTTCTGTACTATACTTTGGCTGTTCTTTCTATATACGAGGGTTGGAACTTAAATAGTGGCAACTATTTATTCACAACCGATACAAAATAGTTACATGTTTCCACCTGTTACTGTTCTTCAAAGTAGTCACCAGCGTTGTGTAGAACCCGTCGCCAGCGATGTGGAAGGCGTAGTATACCGTTAACAGAGCCTGATCTCTTGATGGTGCGAATGGAACGGTCTACTGCCTGTCGGATCTCTGGAACAGTTCTGAAGCGAATGGCACGAAGTGGTCCCTTCATCTTTGGAATCAAATCAAAGTCACAAGGACTTAAGTCCGGGGGGTATCGTGGATGGTACAGTACTTCCCAGTCCCATCGACAGAACAGAGAAGCCACAGCTTGCGCTGTATGCGCCTGCGCGTTGTCGTGCATAATGATGCGTGGGTTGCGCAAAAAGTGTCGCCGCTTCTTTCGCAAAGCTGGTCGCAGGTGATGCTCCAAAAACGAACAGTAAAACTGTGCATTGACGGTCTGCCGTGGAGGAACGTAATGCGTTAGGATAACAACATCACAGTCGTACACGAGAATCACCATAACTATAGACCGCTGCATTCGCACCGTCAACAGAACAGGCTCTGCTAACGGTATACTACGCCGTCCACATCGCTGGCTACGGGTTCTACACAACGCTGGTGACTACTTTGAAGGACAGTAACCGGTGCAAACATGTAACTCTTTTGTATCGGTTGTGAATAAATAGTTGCCACTATTTAAGTTCCAACCCTCGTATATAGAAAAAACAGCTAAAGCATAGTACAGAAAGTAACTGAGCCGGTGGGTTTCTGGCGCCAGGCGATATCGATACGTAGTTCCATCTTTGATTCGTTGTCCCTGTGCTTTGTTCTCTTTTCATCTTTGAGGCAGGCTCTATGGTGGCACGCGTGCGCAAGTCGAGGATAGTGGTCCGTGCATGAGCCGAGTCAGTCTGTGACGTGACGTGCTTTCGATGTTGTCGTTGTGGGGAGTTGGCGACCCCATGTCACGTGGCACGGCCGTATGCCGTGAGGACCAGTTGAGTTGGAGCAACGAAGAAGCATGGGTCGCTGCCGGAAAGTATTGAAGTTGTATTGACACGGCTGGCCAGTGGCGACCAGGATTTGCTAGTACCTCGAGAGCTATGTGGATGGATGGCGTGTGAATTTCACATGAGGGAGAAAAAATTAATCGCTAAGCTTTCGTGGTGGGTTCCTCCTTCTACATATAGTGAATATTATTGTGCACATAAGGACTGTTGACTGTTGCAGTTGCTCGTGCTAGTGGCCAGCAAAACATTCACTGCAATGGTGGCGAGGAGAGTTATGTTCTGGAACGGCCATGAAATTATGTTACTAAAGTGGCTAGAAATAGCGCCTCGCATTTATAAGTTTGGATTTGGTGCTTAGTGGCACGCTGAAGGTAGCTGGTTCACTTGAACGTCATTTCTTAATTTAACTATAGATTTAGAATTTTCTGGTCTTACGAATTAGTGGTAGTTGTTGTTTCTTAATAATTTCTTGTGTGTATGGAAGGGATTCGTAAACCATGATTAATATTACTTTGCTTCGAAGTAATGTTTCGTGATAATAAGTAAAATAAAATGTGAGAAGAGATTTAGAAAGTGCTTTAAGTCATTGGGTGTGGACTGGCACATCTTTTCACGTAGTATCTAGATATATATATATTGACACACTTGCTTGGAATGACATGGGGTTTTATTAGAACCAATAAAATACAAAAGTTGAAAAAATGTCCGACAGATGGCGCTTCATCTGATCAGAATAGCAATAATTAGCATAACAAAGTAAGACAAAGCAAAGATGATGTTCTTTACAGGAAATGCTCAATATGCCCACCATCATTCCTCAACAATAGCTGTAGGCGAGGAATAATGTTGTGAACAGCACTGTAAAGCATCTCCGGAGTTATGGTGAGGCAATGGAGTCGGATGTTGTCTTTCAGAATCCCTGGAGATGTCGGCCGATCACGATGCACTTGCGACTTCAGGTAACCCCAAAGCCAATAATCTCACGGACTGAGGTCTGCGGACCTAGGAGGCCAAACATGACGAAAGTGGCGGCTGAGCACACGATCATCACCAAACGACGCGCGCAAGAGATCTTTCACGCGTCTAGCAATATGGGGTGGAGCGCCATTCTGCATAAACATCGTACGCTCCAGCAGGTGTTTATCAGCCAGGCTGGGGATGATGCGATTCTGTAACATATCGGCGTACCACTCACCCGTCACGGTAGCAGTTTTGCTGTCCAGCGCCATCTGTCGGACATTTTGTGAACTTTGTTTTTCTTTTTTGTTCTAATAAAACCTCATGTCATTCCAAGCATGTGTGTCAATTTGTACCTCTGTATTTACATTATTCCGTGATTTATTCAGTTTTCAAATTTATATTGACTTTTTTATCACCCGGTATATCAATAATGGGGAGAACACGCACCACTTTGACCGAGCTCTTTAACGCACACCGCACAGTCGGGTTCGACTAGGGAACAGTCGACTCGGATCAAAACATCGGAGAGCTATTCATCATCGGCATTTGGTCGAAGAAGCGAGGAGAGGTGGTGGCGTAGCTCTTGGCCAACAGAGTTTGCGCCAATGCCTTGGATAAATTCCAAACCTCCCATCAGTTTATCATGGATTGAACACACGCGATACTGTAGATAGAGATCTATTCGTTGATTAGAGCCTGTAAGCACGACGGTCCCTTCGGTGCTATTCGAGAGGTACAGGTTGTGCATCGGCACTAGACTTTACCCTCTCCTGTCTCCCATTACCAGTTAACACAAGCACACCACTACACGATACACATGTTCATCAATATTCTTCTGCACTCAAGATAAACTGTTAGTTTACAGCTTTCGTACATCGCGAAGAAAGGCTCCGTTCTGGGTAACGGAAGAAAAATCTTTACATTCGGAATTTCTCAGTGAACAGCGTTATTCTCTTGTTTCTAACCTATAGAACGACAAAATTGTTTGAATATAAGAACTAAAGTTGCGAAGCAAGGAGCTGCTTGAATTCTGTAGTAGAGGACTACATTTTTAATCACAGGAGGAGTAAGTATACCTGAAATAAAAGAAAGCCAAAGCAAATTCTAACGTACTGCGAATAGCAGGTTCGTGAGAGATGATGCATAATTTTGGATTGCGGAAAGAAGGGGAAGGAACTATACCGGTACTTGCGATAAGCGGTTGAAGGCATCCACGGAAAGGGATACGAACGAGCGTCCTCCAAAACTCTAGTACAATTCCGTACAGTGCGGCATCTCACTCAGTACTGCTTGATGTAGACTGGACTCCAAATGTACGGTACGAACTGTGTTGCATAATCAATACACAGATATGTTAACATGTAGTCTCCGTGATATCCCCAAATTCCCACGGGGACGTGAGTCAGGTAAGACAATTCACTGTAAGGTAGCCGTTAGATGAGGACGAGTTATTTGCGTGACACGATCAGTTTAATCGACAGGTTTCAAGCACACGGTCTTATACCAGAGATACGAAAATTAATCTCGCCTCTTTTGTTTGATAAAACTAATAATAACAGCTCCGCTGTTTGAGCAGAATCACACAGGCGCAACACTAAAACACACTCCATTATGAGTTCTAAGATTCTCAGACTAAGAGCTAACATTATTGCAGGTCTGATGGTTATTGTGATAAAGGCAATAAAATTGGTGAATTCCGATTCTTAATAAACTTGTTATTTCCTGAAATACATAGTTATTAATAATTCAAACGCGGTGAACATTTGCAGCTTCAGAAGACCATCATTGTAACGGGGGTGTCATGTTCTTTTTGAACAAGGCAGCATTAGCGGACGTAGCAACTTACGTGGCTGGCGTCAACTGAAATAACCGTTTTCTGAGTGTAAAACGGCTACCTCTTGTACAATATCTGTTGTCGGATGGATGAAACCAACGTTCGCAACGTACTTCCACTGAGTCTACTACGGAAAAATTGATTTTTCGCTACTGACCGAGAATACGTTCACTAAAATTGCGGCAAAAACGTCAACTTTAGCCATTTAGTGACTATTATTTAAAACATACTCGGAAAATTTTTGTTTTAAGTCTACAGTGATTCTGTATTCAAGTACTATATGAATACGACTCAGACGTTAATTAAAAATAAGAGTAATAACTTTAAATATGGAAACACAAAGAAAATATGAATACATGGAGAGAAGCAAATTTAATCAAATGAAAGAAATTACTTTTTCAAGGCCGAAAGCAAATTAATTGTGTTTTGTTGCGTAAATATATGTTTATTACTAACAGGTTTTCGGCATCTTAGTCCACTACCAACCGACATCTAACAGCCAATTAATACAACACCGTAGCAAAATGCAATTATTTTGCTTTTCACCGTTAAAAATCAGACTCTTTCTTAAAATGAGACAGAAGCGTTCATTACTGAAGGAATATTATACTGATAGAAAGTAATCAAATGTTGTGGACACTATGCTAAAAGAAATCCATGTATAGCTCTGTGGGGGGAACAGAGAAATATTTTGAGGATAATATAAGAAACTGCTGGTAGAAGAAAGAAAAAAATGAGTGAATCAATTAACATTAATAGCTACCATCGAAATAAAATAAACAAAGAAAGCAGAGAGTTGGGTGGAAACCGACAGTACATACAAAGAATGAACAAAAATAGACACGAAGAGCAAAGAAGCAAAGTGTTGATTGTTGACAGTGAATTGAGAAAGTAAACGGCTGTGACAAGCACTGAAAATGTAAAAAGAAAGGCTAACCACGATTCCTGGATCATTATCTTACAAACTGAGATCGGGAATTACTATTGAAAACATAAAAAGAACCTACAAAGAGTATTTACAGCATTGGGAGAGGGCCGCGAGCAGAATTGCGGATTGGGCGAGTGGGGGGGGGGGGGGGGGGGGAGAGGGGTGCCTTGGTGCTCGGTTTCTATTTGAGCTAGGAACATGAGGTGCAACGCTTTTCGTTTTGTCGAAAGCAGGAGTCATTTGTATAGCCAGTCGAACATCTGTCTTAAATACAAAGTTACAGTACATTAAGCAAAGTCTGAGCAACACACTGGAGCTGGCGCCCAGGCAAATTAATTCCTTTTGCAAAAGAAGTTGATCGGGCTGAAATTAATGCTCGTATAATAGACGATTTGTACACAAAAATATGTGCAAAAATCACGTTTTTCTAGGAGGTTTTTGAATTGTGCCATTTTTATGCCTAAACTTGTACGAATTGATTCAAAATTTGCACTAAGGTAGAAAAATGGGTAAAATGAAAACGATTTTTTATGCAAAAATCTTTATGTGTTGTCAAGAGACGATAGCTTAAAATCGAGCATATAAAAATCATTCTTACGTGAATTGAATGCGCTGAAACAGTTTAAAGTGATTCAAACAAAAAATGCATTCCAACGATAAAACTGAAAACTCGTTTTCAAAAATCTGGCTTCAGTCCCATTTTACGTTCAGAAAACACGCTTTTTGTGAGTTTTTCTAAGCGCACCACTTCTATGTTTTAAACTTGTGCGAATCGGTTCAATTTTTTTTTAAATGGTGGATAAATACATGTAATTAACGATCTACCTGTTGTTTTGTGAAAGCTTTATACATTGTCACGATTTATGCAACATGATTCCAAAGACTATCAAAAAAACCTATACTGAATCAGTCGTCACCCGCGTCAAGAGAAATCTATATCGGTTGCCAAGCTACGGCGATATCAAAATTATGGTAGAGTAAAAGTATGAAACCAGAATTAGCGCTTTTGTACGAGTTAACCCCACTTCCCCAGTGACGTGACCTCTCTCAGCTGCTAGGTGTTGGTACAACTGTATCTTTCAATTTATAGGCTGAAGTCCCTTATCCTATGCCCAAAACCCAGAAGATTTACCATCCATAGTGGACAATACATAATAGCATATGCCCGAAGCGTACATGTAATAGCTAAAAAAGCTTTTGTCGGGGGAATAAATCTCTGGGAGTGGATTTGGTTCTGGGGGATGACGTTAGGGTACCATGTTAATATACTTGACATGATGCAATATTTCGCATCAATAGGTACTAATACTAATAAGTAAAGAAGCGTGAATATATCGGGATGTTTTGATTTAAATGTCTTTCAAGACACTAGAGAAGTCGGAAAGCTAGTTCCCTTCTTTTAAGTCCCTAACACTGCCCAGGACGTACTCTCCTTTTTTGTGCTATGATAGCAGCATTATTCATTCTGATGGGTCTTAAAGGCTTGCTTTAATCAGTCCCAGCCAGGGAGTAAACGTACGCACAGCTTCAAAAACTACACTTAAAAATTTTCTTATCAGAAAGTGCTATGACTGACAACAAAAATCAAAGTAATCACTGTCAGCCTTTCAACAACAAGAAAAAAATAACGTTACTCCTCGTCAGTGAAGACAGAGTACCTATTTTTTTTAATGCAATTCTGCGAATGTATTACTGTCGGAACTTTATTAATGGAAACGTAATACAGTTCTCCTCACGAGATTTATGCTTTTCAGTCTTCCTGAAACGTCTAGTAAAGACTATGTACATAGCCTCGAGTAAGTAACACCATAGCTCATCTCTGCACTAATTCATTGAAATACAGAAACACAAACATCCAAAACGGATCCGAGTTCGTCTTCCTCAGCGCTGAGAGTTTCGCAGTACGGGAATTCCAAATGTTGACTGATAAACAAGAATATTAAACGGGCTCTACAAAGTCAACATTTAACTACCGTCTGGAAGTCTGGATATATATCACTGCAACTGATGATTAATAATGCACAGTTTATTTACTCCGTCGATGGAATCGCAAATATTCGCTCTCTGTACAATTTTTCTGCATAAATTATAGTAGAACAAAGACCTCAAAAGGGCTCTCAAAGGGGTTCACCTATTTAAAAACTCTACGTTGAAGTCTCTGTGTTTCTAACATTTAATTTAATTTATGGTAAACAGCGGTTTGAGAGGGAAAGCGAAGGCCATTCATGTGGTTCACGTGAGACTTCAGACGTAAGCAGTTCAAATATAGAAGTGACTCAGTCGTAATAAGAATTAATCTGCTCAGTACGCAGAAACAGATTTCCCGATCGACACTGCACTCTCTAGTGGTAAGTCATCGCTTACTTTGGAATTTAATGAAAATGTTTTGCCGTGTTATGACGTCTATTTCGTGATGTGTGTCAGCGTAGAGAGTGTTTTGCAGAACTTTATTCTTTTTATTTTATTCGTATCTGTTATTTTTCAATAGCTACAATATATATTTGAGAATAAAATTCAGTCGTCAATCCAAAATAAATTTTTATTTCACTTTACCGGTTTCGACAATTTAATTTGTCATCTACGGAAGCCTAAAAAATTAGGGATATTATAAAGCTGTAGACCTTGGATAGACTTTTACTTAAAGTGTAAGAAGTGTATTACAGAGACTTACTTAGTACTGGTTTAGCAGATGTCAATATCTTCTTCATAGGAACATAATGCCATGATAAGACAGAAAATGTACGTATTGCGTGTGATTATTTTAAATATAGACTAGTAATTTACGGAATCACAACTATGAACATGTCAACACACGCCAGTTTGTTGTACCAGCGCGAAGAAAAATACATAAATTCATACAAGAAGTTTAACTAGGGTCCGTAAGGAAATTATATATCACACACTTGAAAAAATATGGCACAAGGATTTACTATATAAAAGGAATGGCCAAATTTCCTCTTTTATAAGAGACCCTATGCCATCAAAATAGTGTCTATTTTTTATGCAGGTTATCAATCACCAAACCTTTTGAATTTAGCTGGGAATGTTCATACATGTCAAATGCTTCTAAGATGTTCAGTAGTGGTATACGTCCACCACTTCTTGACCTACTTACAATTCCTTTTTAGGTCAAGGTGTGGCTGCCCCAGAACTGGTGAGGGCCATGGACTCCATATTTTAGCCGATGTCGGACTATTTCCTGGGACACATTCAGGTTTCAGTTCTATTTTTAGCCTATGACCTACTTGCTTTCTGGGACACTATATTTTCAGACCAAACTAGCAGAGAAGCAGGTTGACATGGACTATCACAATTGGCAGCCACTGCTCCAAACTGATGTGTCTTATAACGACTGGCAGACAGCACACGAGGAGGCATTTTTACATGAGATATAAGCCCTACAGTTCAACAGTCTAGTCAGTCCTCGAAGCAACGTTGCTGTTTGCGAGTACATTTTATTTAACAACATGCAGGTCAAAATGCATTAGTGTGGGAACGGCACCAGACAAAGGAGTTTACCATTGTTACTCAACTTTAAAATATGCAATGGTGTAGAAGTGTTCACTTGAATCAGGTAGGGCGGCGACATTTTTGTGAGTATATGACATACAATGAAAGCCACCTCACCACATATTGTAATCCATACAAGGTGGATATCAACGTTTTCACAAGCAGTGGTGTCACCCCCAGCAGCAGCAAGACGAGACGTCGTGTCACTCCTTCAGTAATAAAAGTGGGTGGTGGTATGGTATTGAAACTATGGGATTGTGATACAATGCGCAGTACACGCTTAAAAAATGTGAGTGTTTCAAAAAAGAAGTGAGTAGTGCTGTATATTGTGCTATACATAAATTATGTCAGTTGCTGGACAGTTTAAGAAAAGTGTACAATGACATAGTTGAATATATAATGTAGCATAAATTTTATGTAAGTATGGAACTGGAATACAGCATAGCTTCATGTAAACAATATCACATACATGCAGACTTTAAAGCATATTAAAGTATAAAAAAGAGAGTTATTCACCATATATTCTCATATGGGAAACAGATAAGACGAAAAATGAGTTAGTATGTATTAACAATAGTCTGTATATATGAAACTAATACAAATCAATATTTTCTTAAAACATAGTAATAATATGTCTTTAATTTGCAGTCCTATATTTCCTGTATTATTTTATACTGAGACATATTATGTATAATATGGAAAAATAGATGTATTCAGTTCATTTTTTTTCTTTATTACACAAGTTTTGCGACACGCTCATATCTCTGACCTGTAATGAAAAGCTGGTTCAGTGCAATGCACATAGTTGGTGCTCCTGTAAAAGTGGAAGGGATTTAGAAGTGACATTGTAAATTAGGCGTATTCATATCGCAAACATATTCTCATATCTCTGCTTTACCACTTTATTAACAGTGATAGAGAGAGGGGACTACGCAAAAACTCATATTTGTTATTGTAATCCATAAATAGAGTGTATCTCCTTAATGTGCAGAAAATTATTTCAGTGGAGGCATGCTCATATAAAAGAGAGGAATGTGTGTATCTCAACATATCATACAACTTGCAATCTCCATATTAAATAATAACAAAAAGAGCAATGTGAGTGCAGTACACATAGCTGTGCAAATGTGTTCTATGTCCTTTTCATACACACATACACACAGATGATGAATGTAGGAAAAAGGAGCAGAGATAGGATTAGATAGCAATATAGATATAAATCGTTTTCAATGTATATTGGAGAAACTCACTCTTTAAAAAATTGTTTTTAATAAATGTTCATTGCAATGTTCAACCATATTCTATATTTTCAAGTATCGTACAGAGAAATTCATGAAAAAATTTGTTATATACGGGTGTATTTAGATTTATGAAATGGGCATATCATATGCAAAAGACTATACAATAGTTTCATAACAAAAACAATAATGGGTATACCATAGGTATTTAGATATGTATGTTGCTATACCTAAAAACGTGTAGTGTCAAACATTAACAGTGCATAATCAGACTGACAAAATCATAATATTATACATTGTATCTACGTACACAGGAAGTTCCAGGAGGAATAGTCATATTCAGAGATATGACAGCAACAGTCACTGAAAACACGGTAGTCTAGTAAACATCATTCACGTGCATTGTATCCATTCTATACGTAATAGCTTTTATGAAAAACCAGTCAGTTCTATACCCTGTATACATTCTCTAATTCTGTCACCTCATGTATTTCCGAAACGAAACAAAATGTGAAAAATGCAGCTGACCATGGATGAACCTGTGTCGGGGGATCACACAATGGTAAGGAAGGCACAATCCGTAAATGCAAACAAACCACTTAAGCAGAAAGATACGTGTTTTGTAAGTCGCATATGCATGTTCTTGCTATGGAAATGAAAATCAGATGTTCAGTTAGTGACGGCAGACTTGTTTCCACTGTTCTAAACTTCACACGTTCTGAAATACGTAAACTGCACATCCGCCGCAATGCACAAACATGGTTTTCCTACGCCAGGCTTCACGACAGTGCAGGCAACCCGCATTACAGCATTACAGCATTGCAGCAGAAACTGTGGTACCGTTTCTATTATGTAAAATTTGACTATCCCAGAAGATTTAAGGTCTAGAACAGTGAAACCAAGTCCGCCCTCACTAACTGTACCTCTAGTTTCCATTTCGGCAAAAAAGAAAAAAAAGTATATGTTACACTTAAAAATGCAACTTTGTGTTGAAAGTGTTTATTTACTAGTAGCGGCTGTGCATTCCTGGCCATTGTGTGAGCCCTTGACATGGGTGCATCTCTGGCCAATTCCATGTCTCACGTTTTGTTTAATTTCAGGAATACACGAGGTTACAAAGTTAGGTGGGACACCTTGTATATATATATATATATATCTATATACACAATGATAAACGGCTCTACATATATATCTGCATACATACTCCGCAAGCCACCATAGACTGCACGACAGAAGGTACCAGATACCACTACTAGTCATTTTCTTACCCGTTCCAATCGCAAATAGAGCGAAGGAAAAGCGACTGTCTATAAGCCTCCGTACTAGCCTTAAATTCTCTCTTCTTATCTTCGTGGTCCTTGGCGGCAGTTGAATCGTTCTGCAGTCCGACCCAAATGACAGTTCTGTAAATTTCCGCAAAAACAAACACAAACACACACACACACACACACACACACACACACACACACACACACACGCAAATAACTACATTCACACTCTCACTTACTCTCTCATGGGAGTAGTGTGAGTACAGTAGGGTTCCGAGTCTGTCATCGTAAATGAACCGCTAACCGCCATGACATGACAGACCAATTTACAGTACTTTGACTGTATAAACCACATGATTCTCGGATCAAAAACTGACTTGTCACATCGTGTGTGGTGCATCATTATCACCATGCAAGCATTCCCGGTGATCGACAGTCATAAGTTTGTCGCTGAATGACTCACATCCTTAGCCCTTCGTGCAGTGTGACGTGCTGCGTACAGTATAAGTACTTTTGGATCATACGCCACGAACTCATCCATTCGCCTCCTTTTTTATCCATCTGACAACCCTATTGTTCGCCAGCTGTGTGCCCTAAGAATCATCAGCTGCATATCAAGACGTGTCGAAGCATCAGGGTGGTACCTTATCACTTCTTATCTATCGCAGTCTTTCATCTACTAAATAAGACTATACGTATCCATATAAAGTAAATTCTGGGTCTTCAAAATATGTGTTAGCAAACTCACAATGAATCTGTACGTTGGAGTTCATACAGGTCTAACATGACCATCCTGACTTAAACAGGTTTTTTATACAATACAGAAACCCTATCCCTCTCCAGAGCCGCAAAGTCATAATTGAAGACAGTTGGCATGGTGACGCTACCTCTAGCATCGGATAGCTCATCCCGTTTTCTGGTTAAATAAATTTTTCAACGAGTCCTGACGTTCTCTGTTGTTTTCCCGAAAATCGCTTTGTTCATTAAGTTAAAAAAATCTTTTTGAAAATTACGTGACACAGAAACCTTCTTTCACTGATGTCAGTATACGAGTACGACTTCAACCAGGGGCTCTGCTTGAAGATAATGCTGTGGATGATTCTAATCAATTCTGTCTCCAAACTGAGATATTGCCTCAGGCTTCCAAAATGCATTATGTACCTAGATTTATTCCTATCGTTGTTAACAGCTATGGGTGAGAACTGTTTCGTGGAATCTGATGCTCTGAACATAGCGGCAACTCGCTATTTACGTCTTATACACCGACAGTATAAGTCAGGCCTGCCTCCAACATATATTCTTCAGCAGCATTATGCCCACTATTAGAAGGGCTGTTGCTGCTAATGTAGAGCGGGCTAAGCAAACTTATGGTCCCCGACATCCACTGCATGGTCATCAGGCTGCAGTCCGTCGACGGAAGTCGAGAAAGAGCTTCATCGCCTGGACTCAGCCACTAGAGGGAACACCAGAGTCTAACCGCATTACCAGGTGGAAGAGCAAGCTACCACCTGATATCCCTGCAAAGGAAGAGCTATCCCCGGGAAATAACTTGCCCTACCCTATTTGGAGATCGCTCAATCGTCGTAGGGTGGGCGTTCCTCTTTGCAAGGCCAACATGCGAAAATGGGGCATTCTTCCAGCTGACGAAGATACATCCTGCGAGCGCGGAAAAACACAAGACCCGGCCCATCTGCTAATTTGTCCTCAACTTGAACAATCCTGCAGAACACAGGACCTGATCAAGGGAAACAACAATGCCATCAGAGTTGCTATCTTCTGGAAATGCTGACCGTACACGGAAATGAATGAATGATCGGCCACAGTTGAGGTATTATCAGTTAATCTGATGATATCATCGAATAGTCATCAAAACATTCCACAGGCAGACATTGTTAAATTATGTGTTCATATAAGTTATTAACGTCAAGTACAGATTGTAGGTTGGATCGTCAGATATTTCGTCATACGTTTCACCAATTAATGGATTATTTGCCTCAGCACGTGTATGTATTCTTGTGCAAAGTCCCCCGTGAACTCGACACTCGAAGAACAACTGCTTGTCAACATTGGTCAAAAGTTCGAGTACGACCTCTGTGCCGTAACCATGCAACCAGACATATACTTCAGAATTTTTCAAATACCTCTAGTGGTGGAGTTCGTCTTCGTCCATATAAAGCTTTGGATATTGTCTGATGTCTGTGATACTAAACTCCCCCAAAACACTAAAACACTTATCGGACGCCTGTATTCCACATCTGTGATGGTATCACTTGTAAGTTTATTGGAGACTGCGAATACATCTGGCAGCCCTGATTTGTTGAGTTTCTCCATACAATCCAGATATCCATATCGGAATACCTCCTTCTTCGTAACTAGCTGAAACTTTGCGTCATCAGAATACGTAGTTCATGTGAGACGCATATCCGTCTGATGCATAGATTCAGTAAGTTTCTGAAGCAGTGCCTGCATAAATCATAACGAATCTGGGAATAGCAGTGAGATATTTTCTTAGAAAATGAAATTTGATTTTCCTTGTTCATAGGTAAGGCAGTAGCCTATGCATTACCTGGTTATAAACCATTCAATTGCTCAGTAAACCTTTTATGGGGTGTATGTATTACACTACACAAAATCAACATTCAATAAATCTTCAGAACTATCCGTTACCTTGCACCATGAACACCGAATGAAAAATGGCGCGCCACAGTGATCACAAAGGTTCGCATCTCAAGAACTAAGGCGAACTCGTTGGGAGTTACGAAAAATGTCCAAATGTGTGTGAAATCTTATGGGACTTAACTGCTAAGGTCATCAGTCCCTAAGCTTACACACTACTTAAGCTAAATTATCCTAAGGACAAACACATACACCCATGCCCGAGGGAAGACTCGAACCTCCGCCGGGACCAGCCGCACAATGGGAGTTACAAACCGTGCAAGACGTTCAGCTAGGTATCCACTCTTAAAGAATGTGCATAGAATCATATTGGTGTAACGGGGTGATGAGAACTGATGTAATGTGGAGCTTATCGTGATATTGGTTATTCTTTAAGGCGCAGCTGTAAATAGTGGAACAGTATTTTGTAGGCACGGAAAAACCCAAATCCACAGAGGCTTAATTTGTCCAATGGTTCCAGGCGGAGTGTATCACACACTTTCCAGGAGTGGTAGTTTGCTCTAAAGTAGTACGACGTCTATACACAGACCAGGAATCAAGCAAAATCAAGTTATTTTGATCAGATATTGGCTAAAAGCAGAGCTTATACCAAAGTTGCAGACCTCTTACGCCCATTTTCCCACTGTTTCTTGCTGTAACGTAAATATTCCCTAATGCCCTTGCAAGAACACGCATATGAGAAAGAACTTTAGCGGCCAAGCACCTCCAGCTTCTCGCAGCACAACAAATAACTTTCCAGGCAATTTACCATCCACATTAATAGTTGGCATACTTGTATACGAATGTACTGAGGCATTGACGTTAGTTGATAGTGATACAACTCTCTTGTTACCTCTAATTTCCAGGGTTCCTTTGACATGCACTTCCTGTACAACTGTGAATTGATCGGAGCTGAAAACAAATTCCTTACTGTACAATGGGATAAGTTTGTTTATCTCATCTACAAATTTTCAGGCCGATTTCCGCAGTTTTCTATGCTTCTTCAAGTCGACGTTTTGTCTGAAATTTCGTTATCTTACAACTTCCAATACTGCAACAGTGTTTCAAGTTATGCGACCATCCACTGCGTCCCTTGAAATCACTGTAATCGGTGTAGCACGCAGTTTTATGTGCGTCACGTAGTAAGTCACTATTACGGACAAAATCGCAATCACCAGTTCTTTAACAAGTGCTCCTAGTCCTCCCATTAATATCTGTTGTTTGTCTTATGCATTACACTGTCATATTGCTGCGGACTTATTCGAAATCTGTTCGTAATTGCTTTTTTACTATGCTACGAATGGTCTTCTACGTACATATTTATCTTTAGTACCAGCTCCTTGGACAACGATCGTCTTTTACTACGTTTCACTAGAAACGAGATTTCTGGCTCCCTGTGCGACGAGGGTGATGGACCACATGGCTATACACCTGATAAGTCTATTGTCCTCATGTGCATTGCCCGCATAATCGAGCGTATGCGACACCACATATTACACTGATTCATCTTGCAAAAACGCAACTATTTCGTTTGCTACTTCTTTCTCACTCTGCAGAACTCTTTGGGTTCCTTTGCGACGAAAAGTCAACTTCATCAACTGTTGTAGTAGATATACTGCAATGTTTGCTTTGCTCATCCATGCTATTGTCTGCTTTGTGTCAACACCACTAGCACTGTAGCACTGCTATGAATTACTTGTGGATTAAGCATTTAAACTACGCTCTGTAGCCTCAGGCTGCTCTCATCATTGCATACCTCCAGTCCCGCACCCTGTTGCCATTAGCAGCCAATACTGCGGCTACATGGTAGACAATATATGGGGCGCCGAATACCGTAAATATCATCAGTCTTTTGTGACCTCGCAATCAAGGAGTTCCTTGTAAGACTCGACTCATAAGCTCAAACAACTTCATACGTGGCGGTCAATGGTACGTACTGTTATTTAAAAACAGTATGTGACGCTGTAGGGTTATTCCCACGGCCCATGACAGGTATGATAAGACATTCAAAATCGGCATAAATGCTTGTTCCTTGCGTCGAAAGTTCTCAGACCTTAAGAACATTAGCCAAAGTTGACATATAAACACGTACCGGGTAATGAGCAGAGCAGTCCCTCAAATGAGCAGTCATAGATAATTAGTATAAAATGTTTTCAGGAACCTGCAACAAATATATCGCTTATGACAATCTTTAGTCAGTTGTGAGGCAACTAGTTTGGACATGCTTTCGGTCATGCGATACTGCTGTTCGGAATTGTGAGATTTGAGTAGCAAAACATGTAATGTTGACTCATAAGATGTGACCTAGCGCTTTCCTGGGCTTTGCTTCCTGGAATTCAGAAAATCAAACCCGGAACCTTTTACATAGTCAATTCTTACACCATGCAGTAAGCAGGGCGCAACGTAATGTCCCCCACCTCACTTAGCCCCTGCGAATATACTTATGGTATTCTATTGTAAACCGGGGACCTAGAAACGACGAAGAGGCTTCGTCCCGCCGTAGCCCTCAGTAGTCTACAACCCCACAACACGCCACAGCAGTCCACCCATCCCACCGCCGCCCCAAATCAAACAGAGGGTTACTGTGCAGTTCGGCCCCCAGTTGACCCCCCCCCCCCCTCCTCCCACCCTACCCAACCCCCCACCCCAGGGAACGTCTCATACCAGACGAGTGTAACCCCATATGTTGCGTGGTAGAGTAATTATGGTTTACGCGTACAAGGAAACGGTGTTTGTGCAGCAGTCGCCGACACAGCGTAGCTGAGGCGGAATAAGGGGAACGAGCACACATTCACCGAGGTAGATGAAAAACCATCTTAAAAACCATGCACAGTCTGGCCGGCACACCAGACCTTGGAATCAATCCACTGAGCGGATTCGTGCTGGGGACCTGCACGCCTTCCCGCTCGGGAAGCAGCGCGTCAAACCGCGTTGCAAGCTGGGCAGGCTTGCTGATGGTAGTAAGCTCACCTTCCCTTTTTACCGCATTCAAATACCAGCAAAGGGAATCGCAGCACTTAATGGTGGCATATCGCAGGTCATTAATGATTATGGAAATCTCACATTCACAAATACTTTCATTGTCATTTAGGAACATGATCCAATCTAAGTACAGAATCGAATTCTCTATGTGGGCATCCAAGACCCTGTCTCCAAATGCCCCTCCAACTATTGATAATGGTAGGGCTGTAGCATAATGCTCGTGTACCTGGTTTTCATCATAATTTCTAACAGAACACGCTGAGAACCTATTACTGGTAGATTTACATGATAATGCACATCGGGAGATGTTGGTAGATGGCTGTGCTAGCCAGAACTAACATACAGCGTCAGACGAGGGTCTTGTTGGTGTGAGGCACTGGCTGGTTGCTGTGCTGGACTCAGCCGATGAAGGACTTGGGCAGGTGGTGGCCAGAGGAAAGAGCGGGTCATTTGTGGCATCCCTGGAAAAAAGAAGAAAAATTGGTAGCACGAGGTAGTAATGTGTGGTGACTCAGAGGCATGCTGAGATATCCACACAATTGCGACAAACACTGTGTCTGGGTGGCGCAGTGGTTGACGCAGCTGCCTAGTAAGCAGGAGATCCGAGGTTCGAATCTCCATCCAGCACACATATTCACTCATCGCCACTGATTCCACATAAAGTCCCAATGCAACTAACATCAGTAGTTCCTTTCCTTTCCTTTCGCCACCCTCCATTTTCAGTTTACATAATATGTATCACAGCTCCAGATTCCGTGTGGTTCAGCTGCAGAGTCTGTGTGGTGTCTGTTTTTCAGACATGTCCGAAAGAACAGACGTCACCCATTCATGTAATTGATTGCCTCAATGGTCAATTAATCCACGGCCTTGAGTGCAGATGCACAGTTGTGATCCACCTCCTGCAGGAATCTCAAAAAGCGCAATTTCGATAAACAATGTGCCCGGGTGGAGCATTAGTAAACGCGACTACCTGGTAAGCAGGAGGTCCCACGTTCTAATCCCATTCCAACACACATTTTCACTCGTCATTGTTGATTCCGCTAACAAGAGTTCCGTCCTTCTGCTTTTCTTTTTCCCCCTTCATCTTCAAGTTCAGTTTACATAAAAAGTTTAGTTAGAGTGATACAAACAAAGTCAATAACGATCATAAGCTGATACACTGATAATTGTTTATTGTACTTGAGGAACACACTGCTGCTGATATAGAAACCAAACAATGTCAAAATATCGTCATCCTGCAATGCATGCCGCTCCTGCAGCATTGCGATGTGCCGCTGTATATTAGCAGACACATCCACAGTAACTGATTTAGTGTTGACATCTACAACAAAAAAGTGCTACATTGGAATTTTTACACCCACATATACACAATCCGGATTCTTACAATTGCAGATGGTGGTGATGGGTGCGTGAAGTGAATAAGAAATCATCTTTAGCATTAAAAAAGATTTCACCTTTTAAAAAATAGACAAAGTATTTATATATTATTCTTCACTGAATGGCCTGCCTGTGACGTGCTGGACATTACTGCAATATATATGAAAAAAGAATCCTCGGATTATGAAAAAAAATGTGAATTCTAAAATGTCTTTTTTCACTACTTACCGCCTTTAACCATTCGTGTCTATCACGTCTGCTATAATCTTACGTTAGCCATCTTCTTGTTGGTAATCATCCTCAAGTGTTTTAGGGTGAATTTGGTATCCTTCTCTTCCATCACTCTGTTGAGATATGCCTCGTTTCCCTCAAATTGTTCTCCTGATTCAATTCATAAGGTATCTCTTGAACACATAACCTGCAACATATATAGCTCATATTTAGATAATGTACGAGCATATATATAATATACACACAAATCTGACAAAGACGAGCTGCTTATATGGCTGAGACAGCTCTAAGTCTCTACAGTAACGTTACGCTGCTGTGGCGCACCATGATGTGGGTGTTCCACACCAACATGACACTGCTACTGCTCACGCACCAGCTGTTGATGCAGCTCATCCAACATTTTTACTGACGTATGCTGCAACATAAAGTTGAATCCATACACATATATACTGTATTTTACACGCACAAGAGCTGATGAGAACAAAATGTTATCAGATTTACGTGGAACACTCAACCCTCAACACCTGTAACTGCTTGTGGTGGTGAGACAATCGTGGCAAAATGCTCATCGTCATTTTCATTTAACAGTCCATTTTACATGGAATGGGTCAGCCTCAACGGCTGTTGGTGCTGCTGCAGCAAAACATTCATAAACACTTGTGCAAATGTAGAATGGTAAAACTCGCCACCTTCGACTGATATATCAACTGTAACATATAAAACACACCCGTTGATGCATCCAGCCAGTATTTTTCATCTCATTTAGGTCAGATTTAGACGCAGATACATGATTTTTAACGTGGTTGTGATTCTTACATTATGTGTACGATTTATTTAGAGCCCATTCACCTCATATCCTATTCCATGAAACAGACATTGTATGGTCCTGATGCTACTTCTATGACCTTAGAACTTTATACATGATGTTTGCAGTTTGGTGATGCAATACTCGGAATTGAATAATACTTCTCAATCCCTACGAGTACAACATTCCATCATCATTTGCTCAAATCTAACTGCGGGAAATAACTTACACTTGAAACTAATATCAGAACGTATGTCATTACACACATCTGAAGTCTGACTGCAGCACACTTTGTTTTATATATTATCCTTCTTCAATGACATTGCATCTTCAGGAGAAATATCAGGCATAAGAGTTCACATAAATATGTACTGAAATTAAGATAGCACTGTAAATTATAGAATATGCTGTTGGTGGTGAAACAGTAATTTTTCAGATAGTCACAAATATCCAAACAAGTCGAAGTAACAAACATTATTTCGATTTTTGTTAACATATGCCACCCAGTGAACCCCAAAACTGCATTAACATTCACATTTACACATTAATTCGTTTTCCATATAGTTGTAGGGAATGTATTGCACATAAACACTCCACAACATCTTGGTGTGTTAAACATTTTGACATATTTAAGAGTTCATTTTTTATTTATCAACAATCCCAGTCCACACCTGTATGGCTTTAAACATAGTCTTTTCTTAGCAGCTACAGCTTTTATGACTCTATTATGTCCTTTTGGCTTCATCAACCTGTCGTGAAGCGATTTTTGCGTCTCTAACTGTCCAAGTGAACAATGCATGTGTCGCTATTGTTGACAGACCCTTTAATGCTGCCAATAAAAATGGAAGAAATGTTCCAGACATTTAAGGTATTTGTATAAACCTGAGCACTTGAACGTACATTTGCTCTCACTTCTACTTTACAACTCATTTAAAGACTGTGAAAGATGGGAGAATGCATGTTATTAAACAGCCTTTGGTCCTTGTTGGACAGGTAGCGGCATTCATTGAAATCCTATTCCAGCACCACATTTAACTTTGGTACACATCATTTTATCAACTGCTGATGCTGCAATATGCTGCACAATGCAAATACCCTTTCTTTTGCGTATCTCTTTGGCATCATCAGCTAAAATTATATCTGTGTACCACGTCCAGTCCTATATTTAGTTCCAGTGTATACCACATCATGTTCCTTGCTTGCCTCATTCAGCACAGTAATCCTCTTATCATCTCCCACCAATCGTTTCAGTAGCTTTGTACCTGGACCGCAACAATTATATGTTGGAATACAAAGTGCCACTGGCGGTTGCATGAGTAAATTACCGCATCCATATATGGTGCCCTTCATATGCCTCATGTTACGCAGCTGCGCTGTTTGATGTTTTACATGCCTTGTTATACATAACCTAGCAATTTTCCAGTGGTGGAAACCTGAGCCATTTAATCAACACCCTTTTTCACTGTCGCCAACGATCTTGCCGCACAGGTAACACCAGTTCCCGTCAGATAACCGAAGTTAAGCGTTGTCGGGCTTCGTTTTCACTTGGTTGGGTGACCGTCTAGGCCTGCCGAGCGCTGTTGGCAAGTGGGGCGCACTCAGTCCTTTTGAGGACAGTTCAGAAGCTACTTGACTGAGAATTAGTAGTTCCACTCACGAAAACTAACAACGGCCAGGAGAGCACTTTGCTCACCAAATACCCTCCATATTTACATCCAATGATGCCTTTCGGCTGAGGATGAAACGGCGATCGGTTGGTATCGTTGGTCCTTCCGAAGTCTGATCGGATTGAGTTTTTATTCTTTTTCTTTGTCATCTAACAACATGCTCTATGAGCAACATGTCTGGTTCCCTAGTTTTCAGTAGTTCTTCTATGTTAAAACTTCCTGCTGTGTAACTTTCTCCAACATCTTTCAAGATATATGTGTATAGTTTTGTTTGCTGCATCTTGCGAACCGTAAATATCTCTGTTCACCATTTTGTCAAATATGATTTCTCAAATGCAAAAATGCAAACAGTATATCCGACATTAAATTTCTGTTTGTGCAGACATATCATTTTAATGGGGTTGTGTACTTTATTTAGAAACTTACCATCACAAACATCGATTGGTTTTATGTATGTTGTTCGATTACACTGGACAATTATTTGTGGAAGTTTGTCAGTCCACTTCCATGATTCAGGAGGATGTAACTGCTTCCATATATAGTTTTTTATTGTTCTTTTCAATAGTTCCATGACTGTAACATTCATTAGTCTGGAAGTGACATCTATGCTTTAAGGTCTTACAATATGGATTGTGAAATTCTCCTACATGATATATCTGTATATTGTCTGGTATGTGATTCAGACCAGTTTGAAGTTATTGGTCGAACGTCTGTGCCAATGCAGTCCCGGTCTTTGTTTCTACAGACATTGCCAACCAAACTTTAATAGGTTTCAATCATCATCAAAATGTATCCCAAACCTTTATTTGCACATGCACATTGATTCATATCTACAAGATCTACCTAAAGCAAATCGCCCAAATCTTAGAATTGTGACATATAAATATACATGAAAAGTTTCTTTTTTGTGGAAGTTATTCGATGATATGTCTTCTCAAAACTCGCAAACAATTGAAAGGATCTCGTTCATATGTGCTGTATGTCCCACCGATGTTGTTGCCATCAGAAATCTTAAACGATTTACAATCTTGCTATCATCACTGTAATAAATACACTCTTTAGATCACGTGCTCAATTTCTTGTGCTGGATGTCGATTGCGTTAGCTTCACTAATACCATAATTACCATCCAACCCTGTTTTAATCATGCAAGTCACGTTCCCGTCACTTCGCTCTAGCACCCTAGTCTTCCATAATTTTTCTTCTTATGACTATGAATCTTTCAACAAATAAGTGTCTAGATCAGATTCTGAAAAAATAGAAGAATATTAGGCCCAGAAAACCTAGTGTTAATTCAAACATACTTTCTCTGATATGTATTGTATTTCTAGTTGATTTTACTGGGTATGTACCAAGTCTACATGATTGTGCACTGTTAATGCTGCATATCATATCTAGCTGAGCCAGATGACGCATTGGTTAGCACACTGGACTCGTATTCGGGAGGACGACGATTCAAACTCACTTCCGGATTTAGGTTTTCAGTGATTTCCTTAAATCACTCTAGGCAAATGCCGGAATGGTTCATTTGAAAGGGCACAGCCGATTTCCTTCGCCAACCTCTACACCATCCGAGCTAGTCCTCCATCCCTAATGGCCTCGATGTTGACGGGATGTTAAACCCGATCATCCTTCCTTCCTTTAAATCATATGTAAACCGAAAATTTAGAAAGCGTTCTTTCTGTAGAGAGTGAACAGCAACCAGTGTAAAATAGAAAACACAGTCTTGATCGCAACAGATGGTTATTTTGGTTGGCAGCTTGTTTCGGCCTATAATTTAGACCATCTTTGGGCCGTAGTCAACTGTGACGGCAGCTGGTGACGGTGGATGGAGCAAGATCTGTAAGAACACGGACGTTAACTACAGCTCCATCCGCTGCTACCACCCAGCACTAACTGAAGATGGTCTAAATTACAGACCGAAACCAGTTTCCAACTAAAATAAACATCTGTTGTGATCGAGACTGTTACACTGAATTTTCAGATCTAAACTGACGTGTCTGTGGTGTTGAATGACATCATTAGTCATATCATCATCATCAACAACAACATATTGTTTATTACACAGTGGCTAACTGATTATGTTCTCGAATCAATTTTTGACGAATTAGCTTTTGTGACTATATAATTTTCTGTTTTGTTGACATGTCGCTGTATACTCAACGCAGTTTTGAGTCATCGTACAGCTGATGTACATACCTTCAAACTATTTTTTTTTCTTTTTCTGTATGGATTCAGTTTCATTAACCTTCGCAGTCAGCATCTGATTGCTCTCTCATTTTCATTGACCTTATAGCCAACGAATTGTATAACTTCAAAAGAGATTTAATATTTATATTTACCTCTTTCTGAATTTTAATTAATCGATTAAATGTTTGGGTCTATCTACAGATGGATATGCTGGCAGTGCACACTCTCAGGTCTAACACTCGATGTTCTAGCAAATTTGTCGATACTACACGTTTAATGATGTATTTACATTAGTGTTTCAACAGTTACAACAAGTTCACAATCTCTGTGTACTGAGACGTTCTAAAGGAATTCATCTCAAGCTTTCTGTAGCGAACATTCTCAGCTGAGTACCGTAAGACGTGCAGTGTGACATGAGTTCCAGCAGTGGGCTGTGTATTGAACAGACTGATGTATACTACATTTCCTCATGAAATTTATGTGGTGTATGTTTTTCTAATATGACTGCAGTTACTGCATAACTGTTAGATTCGAGTTTATTAATCTGTTAGTTCAATTTGCAACTTTTATCTAATAATATTCCTAAAAGGTTTTTACCACACTGATTTACTCCATCACTTTATGCACGTTAACTTCATGCTCTTTAAGAAAACTAATTTAAACAAATGTGGTTCATTTATGTGAGTGAACCATTCAGCTGTATTTCTCAACAACATACTACATACTAAACATAATTTCTTGTATGTTGCTGGTTTTCAATGGTGACATCATCCAAAACGAACACTGAATTATATCTTGCTTTGTCTCAAGGTGGACATCAGCGCTATCATTATATTTAGCAGATGTAACTCTTTTAACATCTGTCGGTATCTGCTGTAATAATTTATATTCAGGCTGGAACAGTGTTTTGGAGCATACATATTCATTTTAAAAGTGAGCTCCGCCTGGATGAGTTAGAACTATCATTGTTAAATTCATTTTACCGCAGCCTATAGTACCCGTAGCAATTGTACGTGTATTGTCAGGTAACAATAAAACATTTTTATTAGTCTTTGTCTTTGCTATATTATCACATGGCCAGTTAGTAACTATTAGCTCTTTTCAAAGTGGTTGTTCGATTCTTACAGACATATTGCTGACTATGTGATAAGATGCAGGAGGTTTTACGTGAATAAATACTTTCTTTATTGTTTATAGTCTTTTAAAATAGCTAGGTAAATAATCAAACTTAATTACGACGTCTGTTCTACAGCTACACCTGGTACGACATTACCACGTACTGAGGCAGAATACAAATGAAAAATCTCTGATTACACTATCTTCAGTTGGATGAAGTTGCAACAAGCAAGTTCTGTTAAATTCTTCAGTAGATCTTCATAAATACTTTGAATATATGTTTTCCACGCAATGCATTCATTGTTAGCATACTGTATAGCATAGCTCGCAAACATTAGATTCTTAAATGTCTTTTCTTGAATATGTATACAATCGTTCTTGCTCAAAATTTTTATTAATTGTTGAAAATCTTCATTTCAAACTGCATGGTGCTTCAATTACACTACTGGAGTTTCAGTTTTCCGGCAGCATATTGTTGTAAGCTGTATAGAACTAAGTAGGTTGGAACTTAAATAGTGGCAACACTGCTGTGGAGACACTACACAGTGTAATCTACTATTGTCGCTGATAGCACACGTTGATGACATGCCTACCATACCTCCGAGCAAATGGACTCGCCCCTACCACGTCACCGGAGTGCGCACAATCGAGGGAAACACAGTCTAATGTAACGGTGTCACTGTTTTCGAAACAGGAACAACGGAGTTGGATCAAGATTGAATGTTCCAGAGGTCATAGAGCACGACAGTCTCATCAAGGCCTTCAAGAGGCGTGCGGGGAGTCGGCATTGCTGTACAGAACAGTGGCACGTTGGGTAAAAGCCTTCAACGAAGGTCGGAAAATTGTGGCAGACGTGAATGGGGCATGAATGAAGTAGACGTGCATGCTGTTGCCGCTTTAGTGGACAGTGATCGACACCATACGATTCGTGAGCTCGCCCGCGAAACCGGATTAGCGCATACGACTGTGCTTCTCATCCTGGAGGAACGCCTGGGTATGTAAAAAATTGCATCACAATGGATTCCGCATGACTTGACGGAAATGCAAAAATGGATGCGTTACGACGCTGCCCAGACGCACTTGAAGCGCTATGAGCGCGAAGGAGAGGCTTTCTTACGCCATACCTTAACACTAGATGAAACATGGGTCACATCGTACGAGCCAAAACAAACGCCAGTCCAACGAATGACGTCATTATGGGTCGCCGCGAAAGTAGAAAGTGCGTCAGAGCCCCAGTATGGTGAAAGTTATTGTGATTCTCGTGCAAGACTGCAGTGATGTTATCCTAAAGCATTAAGTTCCTCCACGTCAATGCACGCTATTACTGTTCGTTTCTGGAGCATCACCTGCGACCAGCTTTGCGAAAGAAGCGGCGACACTTTCAGCGCAACCCACCCACCATTTTGCACGACAACGCGCGGGCGCATACAGCGCAAGCTGTGGCTGCTGTGTTCGGTCAGTGGGACTGGGAAGTACTGTACCATCCACCACACGCCACGGTCTTAGCTCCTTGTGACTTTGATTTGATTCCGAAGATGAAGGAACCACTTCGTGGCATTCACTTCAGAACTGTTCCAGAGATTCGACAGGCAGTAGACCGCTCCATTCGCACCATCAACAGAACAGTCTCTGCTAACGGTATACTACGCCTTCCATATCGCTGGCAACGGATTCTACACTACGCTGGTGACTACTGTGAAGGACAGTAACAGGTGCAAACATGTAACTCTTTTGTATCGGTTGTGAATAAATAGTTGCCCCTACTTAAGTTCCAACCCTCGTATCATTCAGTTGTATCCACGTACGGAGTTGTAGCATCATTTTTAATATCACATAATTGTAAATTTTCATTTGTAACAGCAACATAAAACTGATGATCCAGTGGCATTTGAATAATGATCCTTTTCCAGTTCCTTATACCTTGTACCAAGACCAGGCAGTCTTCATGTAGTGATAGACAAACCGTCGAGCTTTGTAGAGGGTGTTGTAAGATATCGTAATGAAATCAGTGGAAGGAATCACTTGTGAGTTCCAAAGTACTACCAGCAGTCCGCCTAGCACAGTGAATGTTGGTAGTGAGTAAAAAACAACGTGGTGCAAATGAGTGATGTGGGCCAGGCAAATACCCAGTGGGCAGAGCATTTGCGAACGGATATTTGCCAGGGAATTAATCCCAAGCAGTTTTAAATGCCCGAAATCTGGGAAGTAATAAAAGCTTTTAAATTTTTTACTACTAGAATGTATAAATTACCAATTAAAATGAGGGATGGTACGATACTCCCGAAATTAGAAGTTAGTAAACGTTTACATTTAAACATACATGTCTTTCATTGCCTTTATTACTAAGAACGAAAGGAAAGAATATAGAATTTTTTTTACTAGCATTCCAACTTTCTGTGCCACACACACACACACACACACACACACACACACACACACACACACACACATACAGCTTTAAACAGCTGTGCTATGATAAGCCAGTATAAAAGAACATTGTCTTTAGGTCGTCGCTTTCTAACATAACACTTTATAACGCGTAAATACTACTGATGAATGATTACTGATAACAAAATTATTACTGAATGCATTAAACTGCTCGCATGTTTTTCTTGATAAGAAATTTATTCTTAAATGTTAAACAGTTTTCAGTGAAAACCAAACAATGATTTATTGTATTATGTAGCGATATTTCAGACAGACTATAGATTTCTATTTGCTCCCTTCTTTATCTACTTTTGTATGACTGCACGGCTGTGAAGGTAAAATTAGATCACTACTATAAAAAGATTTAATATCAAAGAATAGATGCCAAAGACAATGGAATCGTTTGATTCCGGTACTTGTCGAATGCTAGAAAATCGGCGAATCGGATTCGGCAAGTGATTCATCCCTAATTTAAATCGTTGTGGATAAACTGGTTTTACTATAATTTTTTGCAGTAGTATAGTATAGGTAAAAATACTACCTACACGTTTCCTGCTTAATATAAACTACACTTTATTTCAAGATTTACTTTTAAATTTCAGTTTTGTTTTCTTTTTTTAATATATTCTATCCCAAAAACTGATCTCGTTAAAATGTATATTTAAGATTACAGTCCAATTTATTACCACTAACAACTTTCCTCTAACTCTTAAGTAGCTTTTGCAACATGGTTACCCAACCACCACAGAAACAATGTTGCAAAACACCTCTTCCAATACAAATATACGAGTTTAAAATTTTTTTAGCCCCGGGCATTTATGAATTTTGGGCATTGCCCAGGTATTTATCCTAGGTATTTGCCTCAACTTATAAATGCCTAGTCATTTCACGTCACTAGGTACTATGGACGTGCAGATGCTTATAAGGCTCACGTGTTTGGAGGCAAGTGATGCTTGAGGTGTTGCACAGAACAATTCCACTGGGCGTTGGACGACCGGTAATGAGTGATTTACAGCAAGCTATCTTGTGGCAATCTGATAGAATGGTTTGGGTTTGGCGAATGCCTGGAGAAGGTCACCTTCCATCCTGTGTAGTGCCAACAATGGACACGGTGGAGGTGGCGTTACGTTATGGGGGTAGTTTTCGTGATTAAGGCTAGACTCTTTATTGCGCTAAGAAAACGCTAAATGCGGAACGATATGCACGCATTTTACAGCATTTCATATTCATAACAATAGAGGAACGTTTCGAAGATGATGACTGTTTCAGTATGACAATGCACCCTGTGATAAAGCAACATTTGTGAGGTAAGGGACTAGGGTGCCCACGGTTCCGAGCTGAACCCAGTGTAACCCTTTGCGATGAGTCAGAACGTCGACGTTGCTCCAAAACCTTGTTGTAAGGTATGTGCAACGTACTTTCAGAAGACTACAATTTTAGAAGATATAAAACAAAGACGTACATGTGAAGACTAGGAAAGGAGGATACCGACTTGCTTACCATCAAAATCGGGTGCGAGACAACAGTGGACGAAGTGAAGGAATTCTACTGTCTACAAAGCAGGGTACACAAAACAAGGAAGATGTCAGTACATAAAGCCGAAGAATTCTTTCTCGAATAGATATCCATACTGCTATCACATATTGATATGGAAGCGAGGATGTTGTTTCTGAAGATATTCATCTGGAGTGCAAAATTGCACAGTAGCACACGCGTAGTTAATGTACAATCTGAAGCAGAAAAAACTGAAAGCATTTGAAATGTGAATGTTAGAGATTAAACTGACAGATAAAGTACGAAATGTAGGTGAATGAAAAAGAATTACTGTATAAAGAAGTCTGTGGGAGACTCTGACCGCAGGAAATTACAGCTTGATAGGAAATGGGCTACAGCTTACAAAAAAAGTTAACTTGCTGCTGGAAGGAACAGTAGAGTGGAGAAATAGCACGGCAGACAAAGACTGATCAGAACAGACTATACAGGACCTCCAGTTCAGTAGTTACTCAGTGATTACAATGGTTCTTTTTTTTCTCATCAGCCCTCTGACTGGTTTGATGCGGTCCGCCTCGAATTCCAATTCTTCTCCTGTGCCAGCCTTTTCATCTCAGCGTGACAATGGAAACCTACGTCCTCAATTGTTTGCTGGATGTATTCCAAGCTCTGTCTTCCTCTACAGTTTTTACCTACACCTCGCTGTAGTACCATGGAAGTTATTCTCCGAGATCTTAACAGATGTCCCATCATCCTTCCTTCTTCTGTTTTCCATATATTTCTTTCCTCGCCGATTCTGCGGAGAACTTCCTCATTTCATACCTTATCAGGCCACCTAATATTTCTTTTGTCCGTAGCTCGTGGTCTTGTGACGCCGGCACGGTAGCTCAGCGTGTTCGGTCAGAGAATTGTCTGCTCTCTGTAATAAAAAAAACTGAATGAAGGAATAAAAAACGAACTTCAACGGATGTCGTGTGACGTCGGCTACGACCAAGCGCAACGAATAATGAGGAACAAAATGAAAAACAAAAATCAGCTAGCTGCCTCTGGATCATGGCGTCCCGGGTTCGATTACTGGCCGGAAAGGGGACTTTCTCCCCCCCCCCCACCCCCCACCCCGCGGGGACAGAATGTTTGTGTTGTCCTCATCATTTTATCATCATTCTGCAGAGTGTTGACACTGGACGATGGAGATATTGGGAACCTGCACGGCAGCTGATATTCACGCAATTGAGCGACCCATAAACAAATATCATCGATCTAATTTTTAACATTCTTGTGTAGCACCACACCTCAAATGCATCGATTCTCTTCAGTTCAGGTTTTCCCGCAGACTATGTTTCACTAACATATGATACTGCGCTCCGAGCGTACATTCACATAATTTTTTTTTCCTCAAATTAAGACCTGTAAGGTCGCACAGATATAACTGCGTTTCATAATTTTAGCAATTCAAGATTTAGTGAGGAAACACAAACTAAGCATTCGTGCAGAAAAACATCAAGTTCAGTCCAGCTTCTATGCACTTATTCCGAAACTCATATACCAGAATATGGCCGGCCGGGGTGGCAGAGCGGTTCTAGGCGTTACAGTCTGGAAGCGCGCGACCGCTACGGTAGCAGGTTCGAATCCTGCCTCGGGCATGGATGTGTGTGATGTCCTTAGGTTAGTTAGGTTTAAGTATTTCTAAGTTCTAGGGGACTGATGACTTCAGAAGTTAAGTCCCACAGTGCTCAGAGCCATTTGAACCATTTGAACCAGAATATGTCAGCAATTTATATTTACCATAGCCAGAACGCATCAGGCAGCACAAAGAATTAACTGCATTCTATTTCCCCTATTATTTGAAAACTCACTAGGGAAACTAACGTAATATAACCACTGCCCATTAAGTGGTTTTATGATTGTCTCAAACGACTTTTAAAGCGGTTCATCGCTTCCATATAATGAGACTGTTTAGCATGTATTGCAGAAAAGTATCCAAACTAGTGGATTCTGTGCGACACAGTGATTAACAAGGGACTGCAATGATTAGCACAAACAGTCCAGGTATTGCAAATAATATGACCGAAATCCAAACAGATGCAACTGAATAATGAGAATAACAATAGCTTTGTTATTATAAAATTTGTAACTGCCCTTCAAATAGGCTTTACCCATTTTAGTAAATCTGTTGCTATGTTTATTGACTGAGGGTCCGTGACTGTACGAAGAATGGTTTATTACGTTTTATACTTAGTAACAGAGTAAATTTCCGTTAATTTTATTTAGAAGTACCATTAAGTCACCAGTAAGACACTTATTTAAGTTATTGGTAGGATAAGTTTAAATTTGCCCTTGCGGTATTCACAATTGTCTTCGAAATTCGCAAGGGCAAGTTTCTGACACACGCACATTATCATCACACAGAACACAGTGCCACACGACACCTAATCATACAGATGTGTTAAAATAATGAACAAACATTGTGTTTATATATAGGTGAACGGAACTAGTTCCGATGATTATATGTACACTCCTGGAAATTGAAATAAGAACACCGTGAATTCATTGTCCCAGGAAGGGGAAACTTTATTTACACATTCCTGGGGTCAGATACATCACATGATCACACTGACAGAACCACAGGCACATAGACACAGGCAACAGAGCATGCACAATGTCGGCACTAGTACAGTGTATATCCACCTTTCGCAGCAATGCAGGCTGCTATTCTCCCATGGAGACGATCGTAGAGATGCTGGATGTAGTCCTGTGGAACGGCTTGCCATGCCATTTCCACCTGGCGCCTCAGTTGGACCAGCGTTCGTGCTGGACGTGCAGACCGCGTGAGACGACGCTTCATCCAGTCCCAAACATGCTCAATGGGGGACAGATCCGGAGATCTTGCTGGCCAGGGTAGTTGACTTACACCTTCTAGAGCACGTTGGGTGGCACGGGATACATGCGGACGTGCATTGTCCTGTTGGAACAGCAAGTTCCCTTGCCGGTCTAGGAATGGTAGAACGATGGGTTCGATGACGGTTTGGGTGTACCGTGCACTATTCAGTGTCCCCTCGACGATCACCAGTGGTGTACGGCCAGTGTAGGAGATCGCTCCCCACACCATGATGCCGGGTGTTGGGCCTGTGTGCCTCGGTCGTATGCAGTCCTGATTGTGGCGCTCACCTGCACGGCGCCAAACACGCATACGACCATCATTGGCACCAAGGCAGAAGCGACTCTCATCGCTGAAGACGACACGTCTCCATTCGTCCCTCCATTCACGCCTGTCGCGACACCACTGGAGGCGGGCTGCACGATGTTGGGGCGTGAGTGGAAGACGGCCTAACGGTGTGCGGTACCGTAGCCCAGCTTCATGGAGACGGTTGCGAATGGTCCTCGCCGATACCCCAGGACAACAGTGTCCCTAATTTGCTGGGAAGTGGCGGTGCGGTCCCCTACGGCACTGCGTAGGATCCTACGGTCTTGGCGTGCATCCGTGCGTCGCTGCGGTCCGGTCCCAGGTCGACGGGCACGTGCACCTTCCGCCGACCACTGGCGACAACATCGATGTACTGTGGAGACCTCACGCCCCACGTGTTGAGCAATTCGGCGGTACGTCCACCCGGCCTCCCGCATGCCCACTATACGCCCTCGCTCAAAGTCCGTCAACTGCACATACGGTTCACGTCCACGCTGTCGCGGCATGCTACCAGTGTTAAAGACTGCGATGGAGCTCCGTATGCCACGGCAAACTGGCTGACACTGACGGCGGCGGTGCACAAATGCTGCACAGCTAGCGCCATTCGACGGCCAACACCGCGGTTCCTGGTGTGTCCGCTGTGCCGTGCGTGTGATCATTGCTTGTACAGCCCTCTCGCAGTGTCCGGAGCAAGTATGGTGGGTCTGACACACCGGTGTCAATGTGTTCTTTTTTCCATTTCCAGGAGTGTATATTGCGGATATGGAATGAAAGTTTTACAACTGTAAATGTAGTTGGTGTGCCAGCCGCTGTGGCCGAGCGGTTATAATCGCTTCAGTCCGGAACCGCGCTGCTGCTACGGTCGCAGGTTCGAATTCTGCCTCGGGCATGGATGTGTGTGATGTTCTCAGGTTAGTTAGTTTCAAGTAGTTCTAAGTCTAGGGGACTGATGACCTCGGATTTTAAGTCCCATAGTGCTCAGAGCCATTTGAACCACTTTTTTGTGGTTGGTGACTATGGTGCATTTATGTGTGTGTGTGTGTGTGTGTGTGTGTGTGTGTGTGTGTGTGTGTGTGTGTGTGTGTGTGCGTGTGGGCGGGGGGGGGGGGGGGAGGGATGAGAGGGAAGGGGGACGGAGGGGAGGTAGGTACTGTTTTATGTGATATATTAGCAATAATTAGCACCGTAGGAATTCGTTCTATTATTTTTCTGATGTTTTCTATGGGTCCGTTAATATTGTGCACATAGTTGCGACATTCGAAGTTAACTGCCGCCAGCTCATTGGGACGAAATATAGTACCACTCATCTAGAAAGTGCTTAAGATTAGGAATTGTTAGACGAGATTAATTAGAATACATACGTATTGTAAAATTAATCCGAATTAATCGCCCTAGGTGGTGGTGAATTACACATTGGATTAAATTATTTTCATTTTCTTCTAAATATCTGAAGTAAGAATTAATAATGGTCAGTAAAGAAATTATTAAAATACATCGGGCGTGAGAACTTCATGTATCTGTTGAGCTCTCTGTTTGCCATGTGCTACGGATGTATAGAAAGTCCACGTCTTTTTGCAGCTGCAAGGCTTACCTTAAATTAACAAAGGACGGAGATGATCCTCCATGGTGCACAAAAAAGGTCAGAAAACTGTTGCAGAAACAACGGAAAACGCATGCCAAATTTAATGGAAAGTAAAATCTCCAACATTGAATTTCTTTTACGGAAGCTCGAAATTTAGTACGAACTTCAATGCAAGATGCTTGTAACAGTTTCCGTAATGAAATTGTCTCGAAACCTGGCAGAAAGTCCAAAGAGATTCTGGTCGTATGTAAATTATGCCAGCGGTGGTGTCACCTCACAGGCGGTTTGTAATCAAATAGCAGTCTTTGGGAATATCATCTCAGCTATGCGACTGAATTTGTGATTTTCTGTCAGAGAGGTCACAGTTCGCGGAAATACTAACGATGACAGTGCTGCTAAAGCAGAGTTACTAAACACAGCCTTCTGAAATTCCTGTCAACATGAGTAACTTAGAAGCAGATTCCCTCGAAGTAGTGAACAAACTTAAATCAAAAGCAAGTCATCCGATCTAGATTGTATACCAAATAAGTCTTTCAGAGTATGCTGATACAATAGCTCCGTATTTAACAATTCGCTCCCTTGACGAAAGATCCGTAGCCAAAGATTGAAAAGTTCCTAAGGTCACACCAAAATTCAAGAAAGGCAATAGGAGTAATCCACTAAATTTTACAGGCCCATATCATTAACTTCGATATGCAGCAGGATTTTGTAACATATATTGTGTTCGAACATTAAGAAAGAGAACGGTCTATCGACACACAGTCAACACGAATTGAGAAAACATCGTGCTTGCCAAACACAATTATCTCTTTACTCACACGAAGTGAGTGCTGTCGACAGGTGATTTGAAATTCATTTCGTATTGCTAGATTTCCAGAAAGGTTTTGACATCTTACCTCACAGGCGGTTTGTAATCAAATAGCAGTCTTTGGGAATATCATCTCAGGTATGCGACTGAATTTGTGATTTTCTGTCAGAGAGGTCACAGTTCGCACTAACTGACGGAAATTTATCGAATAAAACAGAAGTGATGTCTGGCGTTCCCCAAGATAGTGCTATAGGCCCTCTGCTGCTCTTTACCTATAGAAAGGTTGTTTGCAGATGATGCTGTGGTTTCTCGTCTATAAAGTCATCAGAAGATCAATACCGATTGCAAAACGATTTACATACGCTATCTGTGTGGTGTGAAAATTGGTAGTTAACATTAAAGTAATGAAAAGTGAGAGGTCACCGAGATCAGTGCTAAATGAAATCCGTTAAACTTCGGTTACACGATAAATCAATCAAATCTGAAGGCTGTGAACTCAACTAAATACCTAGGGATTACAATTACGAATATGTGAAATTGGAAAGAATACATAGAAAACGTATTGGGGAAGGCGACCCAAAGACTGCATTATATTGGCAGAATACTTAGAAGATGCAACAGAGCTACTAAAGAGACTGCCTACACTACGTTAGTCCGTCCTCTTCTGTCGTACTGCTAATCGATGTGAGATCCTTACCAGGTAGGATTAACGGAGTACATCGAGAAAGTTCAAAGAAGGGAAGCACGCTACGTATTACTGAGAAATAGGGGAGAGAGTATCACGGGCATGATACAGAGTTTGGGGTGTAGATCATGAAAACAAAGGTGTTTTTCATTGGGGCGGGGTCTTATCACGAAATTTTAGTGAGCAACTTTCTCCTCCGAATGTGAAAATATTTTGTTGACGCCAACCTACATAGAGAGAAACGATCATCATAATAAAATAAGGGAAATCAGAGCTCGCACGGAAAGATATAGGCGCTCCTTTCTTTCCGCGCGCTGTTCGAGAGTGGAATAACAGAGAATTAGTGTGAAGGTGGTTCGATGAGCTCTCTGCCAGGTACTTATGTGTGATTTGCAGAGTAACCATGTGACTGCGTTCTGAGCCTCTTGCTTGCTCCTCTTTACCTTACAAGTGGTTTTCGTTTTTTCTTTTTTTTTTTGTACAATTTGTAGGTGCAGGTACGTCAACATTTTCGTGGTCACAGGTAAACTGTCGTCCTTCAACATCTAGCGAGGAAACTAAAATAAATGGAAAGTCTAGCAAGACGCACTAATAGCAACACTGCACTACCAAACGCTTTGCTCCTGAAACAGTAACGAATACAGTGGTACTGTGAGGGTACAATATATAGCTTTTTCCAGCAGGTGTTTGAGCTTGTTTAAGACAAGAAGCGCACAGTGGCAGATATGATACAGTGTTTGTGCAGCCCCAACATGTCAATACAGGTAATCACATGTATACTGGGGCTATTCGGAAAGTAAGGTCCGATCGGTCGCGAAATGGAAACCACAGTGAAAATCAAAAATGTTTTATTTGCAATAGTTTGCTACATCTTCCAGCTACTTCTCCAAGTAGTCGCTGCTCTGACTTGGACATTTATCGAAGCATTGTACCAACTTTCAATATCCTCATCATAGAACGCAGCCACCTATGGTTTCCACCAATCCTCTCGTTGTCGCTGCCAGAATGTTGTCCTCATAGCCACCGGTTCATTTAAGCAGAGATGAAACTAAGGGGAGCCATTCACGGACTATATTGGGTAATCAAATAATTAGCATCGAAAACGCTGCAGGAGCATCTTCATTACCCCTGCAGAGTGTGGCCGAGAATAGCCATGAGAAAGGAAAGGAGTGTCAGTTATTTTATGTGAGCCACATGTCATCAGAGGAAATCTCTCAACAGGCCCTCACATTTGGTGGGAACACTATTTCCTAGGCATATTTACGTGGTCACTGTGCGCTCGCAATTAAAAAGAGCGACACGACGCGATCGACTGTTATACTAGAGTACTTGCCTAACGCATATGTGCAAAGCAACATCCGATTTTCTCTGCGGTTTCCATTTCGCGCCTCATCGAACCTTACTTCCGAATAGACCCCGTATTACAGGTTTCTCTTTAATGTGTTCATAGGTAAACCATTTGTAAACCGGGCAGTCCTGGAGGGCGCACCACTAAAACCAGTCGACTGCTAGACCAGCAAGCACTTAGGATATGTGCGCCTGTTGTCAGAAAGAAGCAAAACGACTTGGAATAATCACACTGAGGCCTGAGCGGAATTCCCCAACGCTGGTGCCCTCTTATTGTTAAAATTGTAGTGTTCCGGAAAGCGCTTTTAGACTGACTCAGTTCCCATTTAGAGATGATTTTAAGACGACGTTTCTACCCTGTTAAGATACAAATGTCGTAAGTGAACCATTTCAGCTATTTCTTTTGATTCTGGCTCGAATGGACTGATGGTGCTTTTCATAGGCCTATAAAATAATTGACATCTGCTGAGGATGGAAGTGATTTAGATTCTTCCATACTCAGTGGAAACATAGTTTAGCCAGAGCCAGTATCACAAGTGGAATTTATGTCTTTTTTGGAATAGCTTATATTTAATTGATTCCAAAGCGCTCTTCGAAATTTTTTGTTTCATTGTTGTATGGTACTTCGATAAAACTAGACCTTAAGACATGGATAAACACAGTGCATCGTACCAGGGTTGCCCAGACAGTAATGCACCACATTTTTTCTTTCTCAGCCGAAATCAGTGCTACAAATACAAAACGTTAGGTATGCATTATTGGAATTCTCCTGAGGAGGCGCGCCAACTTTCCGCCACTTCAGACAATAGTGTAGCTGGAGAGCAGTTTCAAAATGGCGTCTGTAGGTGATGTACGTTACAAGCAACGTGCCGTCATTGAATTTCTCATTGCAGAGAAAGAAACTGTGGAGAATAATCATAAACGCTTGTGCAAAGTCGCTGGACACGAAGGGTGAGGTCATCAGAAGGCAGTTCGGCGGAGCTCCACGACTTGCAGTGGTCTGGGAGACCATCCACGGCTGTCACACATGACACACCTGACCTATGCTCAGACTTCCACTTTTTTGGACCATTAAAGGATGCCAATCGTGTAAGACATTTTGAAGACGATGAGGAGGTGATACACACAATGAAGCACTGGCTCCGTCACCAGGACGAGGATTGATACCGACAGGGCATACACACGCTTGTTTTGCGCTGGAGGAAGGCTACAGAACGGAACGGAGTTTACATGAGAAAGCAGGGTGTGTATAAAATGACATTCTTTCGTGTATGTAGTTCTCATTATGTTCAATAACGAATTGTTGAAGAAAAAATGTTGCGCATTACTTTCTAGGCAACTCCCATAAAAGAAACAGTAATGATATGTATTTTACACACTGGAGCATAAAACATAAGGACGAATGCAACTTCTGCGTAATGTGTCACTACCTTGTTATGTAGCCCAATGAATCTTAGACCATACATAGAAAGAATTGTGATGTATATTGCAGGAGGTAACTGAAAGAAAAAACCAGTGAGAGTTTAAGGTTTCAAACGAATAACACGTCTTACATTTCCTGAAACAATTATTCTGGTTAACTCGATATGTTACACGACATAACTACGTGAAATTCAATGAATGTTATTAAAATGCTAATGTAATAAATAAGCCAGCATTTCGTGAATATAAACCACTAACACTCACACTAATAATTACATGCAAGTAATTTCCCCGACCAGAGCTAAGAGACGCAGTTCTGAGTGAAAGATAATTTTAGGACGGCAATGCCCATTTCCTGTAGGCCGACACCACTCGTCATGGGGCATCTAGAGGACACAGCGAGTCGCCCGCCGCCACTGCAAAGACAATCAGCAAAGGCAGCTCTTTGTCCATTCTTTTAACGACGACCCTTCGGAAAGATGCCACATAAAACGTCCAGATATAAAACGCACGGAAAAACCAAACTCAAAACAATAGGTGACTCATTGTAGCCACCTGTGGTAAAAACTCGCATGAAAGACAAAGCTGCTTATCTCAGTATTACGTTGCAAAAGTTAAACTCTACCCTACAAAAGAAATGAAGCCTCTGATAAGCTACAAAAACATAGGTGACCCATTGTAGCCACCTGTGATAAAAACTCGCATGAAAGAAAAAGCTGTTTATCTCAGTAGTACGTTGCAAAAGTAAAACTCTGCCCTACAAAAGAAATGACAACTCTGATAGGCTACAAAAAGTCTGGTGGGAGGAGTTATAACAAATTAAGAACGCTCTGACTGGCCAGAAAGAAGACGCGTGGACACCAGCTTTGATATAAGCAAATTGCGGACAGAGTAATTGGCTCTTCTCTTGCAGAAATCCTCGAGTGTTTCAGCAAGGCGACTAGGGCCGAGCTGAGACGATTGCGAGTTGTTCACAGACTCGTTTTAACTCATGAGGACTTAAACTGCAAAGTCACCTAGCACCGAGACTCGCACTGGGCACCGACAGTTAACGCTTGCGAACGACATTAGGGCAACGAGGTATACGCTACTCCAGACAAATAGCGTGTACCATGCCTATTAGGTAGGGAATAATTAGGAGTCTCGGTTTCACCGAAGACGTGGGAAATGTATCCGACTAGTGTTTAAGAGTCGAGGGAGATTTAGAATAGATTCTCAGGTTAACAGCTCGCGCCGACAGCCGCCACTGCCGCCGTCGACATACGGTGAACATCTGTACCCAAAGACTGGAAAGTTGCACAGGTCGCACCAATATTCAGGAAAGGTAGTAGGAGTAATCCACTAAATTACAGGCCCATATCGTTAACGTCGATATTCAGCGGGATTTTAGAGCATATATTGTGTTCGAACATTATGAATTATCTCGAGGAAAACGCTCTATTGACACACAGTCAACATGGGTTTAGAAAACATCGTTCCTGTGAAACACAACTAGCTCTTTATTCACATGAAGTGCTGAGTGCTATTGACAAGGGATTTCGGATCGATTCCGTATTTCTGGATTTCCGGAAGGTTTTTGACACTGTACCTCACAAGCGGCTCGTAGTGAAATTGGGTGCTTATGGAATATCGTCTCAGTTATGTGACTGAATTTGTGATTTCCTGTCAGAGAGGTCGCAGTTCGTAGTAATTGACGGAAAGTCATCGAGTAAAATGGTTCAAATGGCTCTGAGCACTATGGGACTCAACTTCTGAGGTCATTAGTCCCCTAGAACTTAGAACTAGTTAAACCTAACTAACCTAAGGACATCACAAACATCCATGCCCGAGGCAGGATTCGAACCTGCGACCGTAGCGGTCTTGCGGTTCCAGACTGCAGCGCCTTTAACCGCACGGCCACTTCGGCCGGCTATCGAGTAAAACAGAAGTTATTTCTGGCGTTCCTCGAGGTAGTGTAATAGGCCCTTTGCTGTTCCTTGTCTATATAAACCATTTGGGAGACAATTTGAACAGCCGTCTTCGGTTGTTTGCAGATGACGTTGTCGTTTATCGACTAATAAAGTCATCAGAAAATCAAAACAAACTGCAAAACGATTTAGAAGAAATATCGGAATGGCGCGAAAAGTGGCAGTTGACCCTAAATAACGAAAAGTGTTAGGTCATCCACATGAGTGCTAAAAGGAACTCGTTAAACTTTGGTTACACGATACGTCAGTATCAACTAAATACCTAGGTATTACAATTACGAAGAACTTAAATTGGAAGGAACACATAGAAAATGTTGTGGGGAAGGTTGACCAAAGACTGCGTTTTATTGACAGGACACTAAGAAAATGTAATAGAACCTGCTAAGGAGGCCGGCTACACTACGCTTGTCCGTGCTCTTTTAGAATACTGCTGCGTAGTGTGGGATCCTCACCAGACAGGACTGATGGAGTACATCGAAAAAGTTCAAAGAAAGGCAGCACGTTTTATATTATCGGGAAATATGGGAGAGAGTGGCACAGAAATGATACAAGATTTGGGCTGGAAATCATTAATAGAAAGGCGTTTTTCGTTACGACGGAATCTTCTCACGAAATTCCATTCACCACCTTTCTCCTCGAAATGCGAAAATATTTTGTTGATAACGACCTACATAGGGAGGAACGATTCACCACGATAAAATAAGGAAAATCAGAGGTCGTACGGAAAGATATAGGTGTTCATTCTTTCCGCGCGCTGTATGAGATTGGAATAATAGAGAATTGTGAAGGTGGTTCTATGAACCCTCTGCCAGCCACTTAAATGTGATTTGCAGCGTATCCATGTAGATGTAGATGTAGATGTAGATGTAGATGTAGATATGCGCGTCCGTGCCACACCAGCAAGTGATATTCAATTGACACTCAGAACTGCGATCGTCTCCGTCTCTCCTCTTTCTTTTATAATTATTTTTTTTACATTCAGCCATGACCTGTAGTTAAACATATTCTCCATTGTCGGGTTTAATTATTGAAGACGAAACGCGAGATGTCCGATCTGACGAAAAGGACTGATCAGCCACTGTAAAGTTATGAACTGTTCTAATTGTGTACTTTTTGATTGCTCTTTACCGACCCCGATTTAATTTTAGGTAATTTCATTGTGCATTTTAACGTAATTAATATATCTGGCCCCAATGTATTTAATTTGTTTGTATTTTTATCAACCCAAGACATGGTTCTCAATCATCTTACCATTATAGAACCTTATAATAGTTAGAGATTTCACTTCACAGTTGTGAGGACCTATTATCAATGTTTTACCATCCTGTACGTAATTTTACTAACATTGCTATGTCATGAAGTGATACCTAGAGTAAAAATAGACCTTAACAACGAAAATCTAACTTATAGATACGCCTGAATCCATACACCAATTTCTGTTAGCGATAACGTTTCCTTTACAGGGAGTATAGTGTAAGCGACATTTAGATCATTGTCTGATTACATTCTTACCACTGCACTCTTCTGAACTCTGCGTGTGTGAGATGGTGTCTTCCTACCTTTCAGGCCGTAGGTTCAACACCATATACTTAAAACACTCACAGAGCGTCTTGCACAACTGCAGTAGGAAGATCGATCAGAAGCAGTCACACAAGTGTCAGAAGACGAACAGAAAGGACACATTGCTCTGTAGTCACCACGGTTCACGGTGGTTCCCTGGACGTTATAAAAAGCAGGACGTAGTTCTTACAGGGTGTGTGATCACCACGGACAGAATGCATGCACTGCAACGTGCTTTCATGCTAGCCACAAGTTAGTGAGGAGTTCTTGTGATAGGGACTTCCTCCAACACGTGTTAGATAATGTCGACCCTGCCAGGATGGTAAAATATCATGGTAAGGTGGTCAACCACATGTAATTATTATGACAAAAAAGTCCTCTTTAAAAATTATCATAAATTTTTGTATTGCATCAACCAGTGGTAAATATTAGTGGCTACTGACAAGTCAATATGGAGGCAAAGACGTGCAATACACTGAGAGGTGTAAGCAGTATCCCCATAGTATAGTTGTAAAGCCATTGTTAATTTTAAGTTTTTCTTGCAAGTGCACAAGTGGCTGACTCAGCATTCATAAGTTGGTTCTGACCCAACTGGTATGTGACAGTACCCAACTGGTATGTGCCAGTCATACAGTCTTGTTATTGTGTCAAGGGGACTAGGAGAAAAGGTTCAAATGGTTTAAATGGCTCTGAGCACTATGGGACTTAACTGCTATGGTCATCAGTCCCTTAGAACTTAGAACTATTTAAACCTAACTAACCTAAGGACATCACACACATCCATGCCCGAGGCAGGATTCGAACCTGCGACCGTAGCGGGTGCGCGGTTCCAGACTGTGGCGCCTAGAACCGCTCGGCCACCCCGGCCTGCTAGGAGAAAAGGTAACTAGGAGCAAGGATGAAGGTAGTAAGTTTATGAATCGAGTAAGGCCTTATGATTGCCTCATTACCCGATGTAGGGCGCGTCAGTTAAAACTGCAAAGACGGGAATCAGTGAGATTAACAATGGTAGATCGAGACCTTGACCGAATTGAGAGAGATACCCATTAAAATAACGTATGGGAGCCTCAGGACAGACTGCCGCGAGAATTAGATGAGGGGCTGCAGCAGGGCGTAAATAGCGAGCAACGAAGCGTAGTAAGCGACGACCAATATATTGCAGCGCTGCAAGAGGATGGGGAACGTCTTGATACGTAGAACCCATAGTACATGTAATAAGACCTCCCTCACAACCAAGTACAGACAATACAAGCCGAGCCGGCCGCAGTGGTCTAGCGGTTGTAGGTGCTTCAGTCCGGAACCGCGCGACTGCTGCGGTCGCAGGTTCGAATCCTGCCTCGGGCATGGATGTTTGTGATGTCCTTAGGTTAGTTAGGTTTAAGTAGTTCTATGTTCTAGGGGACTGATGACCATAGATGTTAAGTCCCATAGTGCTCAGAGCCATTTGAACCAATACAAGCCGAAATGTGTTACCGTATGGTTCACTACAGTCAGCTGCGGACAGGCACGAGAACTTAAACGTAGAACGAAGTGCGTTGGAAGAAGTAACTATACAAAACAGAGAACAGACAAAACAACTGCAGAAAATACGTGAGCAGAATGCAGAAACAGTGAAACAACTGCAACAAAAGATAAGCGAACAGAGTGGGGTAACAGCGAAACAACTGCATGAGATCAAACAACAGTTACGTCACACTGAGGAAGAGGCAAAACAATCTCGAGATGTGATCGAAAATTTTGTAATAGGGCAATTACGAACAGATATTGACAAGGTCCATGTGAACGTGCAGATGTTGCGGGATGACAACCAGACCGAAATAAAATCATTACGTGCTGATACTCACGATGCAACTGCGAAGATAAACAAACAGGTTAATGCAATTACAGACCAAACAGCGGGCACAGCATGACAAATAGTTGAAGATAGTGTGTTGCAAAAACGCAACACGAAAGCAGTTCTCAAGAGGTACGATACTCGCATCGCGAGAATACAAGCGCAAACGAAAAATCAGTTCGAAAAACTCAGAGAAGAACTGTCGCGAACTATGTAAGAGCGAAGCGATGAAGATACGCAAGCTCTGAAACCGCAATAACTTCCGAGTCAATAACGCCACCAGAAAGGAAAGATGTTTCACAAGGAATGAGAAACGATTTCACGCAACTACAACTCCAATCACAGGCAGAAAAGAAATTTCGCAATAGCCGACCACCTGCGTTGCCACAGGCACGTTTCGAAACGCACGAAGACCAGATGGCACAACGAATACATCGTGTACCACAAGCATACCTTTCGGAACAATTTGGACAACATGATGAGATGGCAAGATTAGCCAGGCAAGACACCGAGCCAATACGTGAGAGGGAAGTGCAAGGGTGCGACCGTTAGAGCGTAAAGCATACCGACACTCGCGCAGAGCTGATGGAGGAAAGTAATTGCCTTCCATTACAACGATATCGTGCAAGACTAGGCAAAAGTTACAGTGGGAAATATCCAATGGATTTACCACAACCTGAAAGACTGACACTTGAAATGGTCGGAAACAAAAGCGGCGAGGACTCTCGAATTTCGTACGGTACCATGGTGAAGTACGACAACGATCATTTCTTCACTGTAAGGAAATTTCATCATTTCTGTGAAGGAAGCTCACTGCGTCCACGAACCTTCATTGATCAATTCAGAGTAGAACTACCAGAACATTGCTCTTTAGCACACAAACTAGACTTTATATGTGCCTATACGTCTGGAATAGTAGCAGAAACGATGCAAGGAATATTTTAGAGATACGTTTGTCTCACGCTACTGGTCGAATGAAGCGCAAAATAGGGCAAAGTATGAACTACTACATAGTTCGAGAATTCCGGAGAGAAGAGCCCTGTAAAATTTTTCAAAGCAATGGCAAAGAAAAGCCAATGTTTGAATGTGCCACACAGTGATGGAAAATTGATTGAATTGTGTACCATGAAGATGCCACTAAAATACCAACAGTCACTAGTAGGGCGTGGAGACAATGACGTGGAAGACTTCAAAGGAATTTTGAGAGTATTAGAATTCATATTGTCGGAAGATGAGGCAAGAGAAAAGCGAAACCCCTGTGAAAACGTGAATGAAAGACCGCGAAATGCGCCGGAGACCGCACGAAGGAATGTCAGCTATTACGAACTGCGTGATAACTTCGCGCCGAGAAATGACAATCGATTCCAACAGAGAAATGGGTGTGGATGCGGAACGAGAAATGCCAACGGTTATCCACCCAGGAATGGCAATAATTTGTACAGGGGGAATAACGCTAACCGCAGTGAGTATTGGAGGAAAGACAGGCCGACAAATTACTAGCAACTAAACCCGTGTCACCAAGTCGAACAAAGACAGGAAGCACCGAAAGGAGACGTCGAGATAAGGCCACCAAACCCCAATAAACGTTCGAATTGACGAGAGAGCGCCCAAGTAAAGAAGAACAGCGCATCTACCCAAGCAAGCTGCAGCAACGTAGCGAAAGAAATGAGAGTTGAATGAATAGAACCGCAGGGACCGAAAGAAGTCGAGATATCGCAAACATCAGGTTGGACAGGAATTAACTGGGAGGATACCGACGAAAAAAAGGAACTGCCAGAGGCAGGTCTAATGGCAGACAGAATAGGGACGAAGTAATTAGAATTGCAGAGTTATTTGAGTCTGAGACCAGGGCGTGGAGACAATGACGTGGAAGACTTCAAAGGAATTTTGAGAGTATTAGAATTCATATTGTCGGAAGATGAGGCAAGAGAAAAGCGAAACCCCTGTGAAAACGTGAATGAAAGACCGCGAAATGCGCCGGAGACCGCACGAAGGAATGTCAGCTATTACGAACTCAAGGAGAATAACGACGAAAGTTGAAAATAAATTACAATTGGGCACAGACTCGAGTGTATACAATGATGGAAGTTACGGAGATATAATAAGGGTGAAATGCCTGGGCTAGCAGGACAGAGCGGATTAGGTTGTTGAAAGGGGCCAGAATAAGGTTGCTGTCAGTTGCACTCAGCGTACAAACTTTATTTGTCCACACACATAATATTACAACAAGAATGGAAAACACTCAAAACTTAAACTTTGATTAACTTTAGATCGGCTGAAGGCCACACTCAAAATCCAAGATGCAAGGCCCAAGTAAGAAATTGAAATACAAGGTTCTTCTGAAGGTGTGACCCGAAAATATTTTCTACACCTTCAATCTAGACAGGCTGAAGGCCTTAGCACTTTAATTTTAATGTAACTCGGCTGGAGGCCGCTTATTAAGCAATGTTTCAATCAAACGGCAGAAGGCCTTATCTTCAAACAATTGAAGCAAATTCTGCTGAAGGCCCTAAACAAAAACATCACAATCGTATGCCCTAAGGACAAGACAAGAACATTAATTTAAGAGACATCAGCAGTCGTCTGAAGGCCACACATCAACCAAATAACTCAAACTCAAACAGGGAAGGTAACACACACAGGACGGCGCTCAGAAGTTTCCAAGGGTCTTCCTGGAATTGTAACACTAACGCTCGTTTAGGCGAGACAGGCAGGCTGACCAACAATCTCCTAATCGGAAGGCAACCCAACCGACAGACATCCGACGAACAACCAACTACCTGATTTCGGTCACCAGACCAACGGCACTGCAGTCACCATGCCGCTATGGAGAGTGAGACTGCTTTCCCTGCAGTCCCGTTAATAATGGTTGCAATTGCATCTGCTGCTTATGTGGGTCCCTTCTTCCCTGTTGCACAATGTAGCAGTCACTTGTTGCAGTAGTTGACCATGGTTGACTATCTCCTCTCCCTCGGGAACGTGCCTGTATTCCGGAATGTTCCTCGTTGTGCTGAGGGCGGCACTATTTTCTCTTTGATACTGAGGTTGGCACCACTTGGTTAATGGGCATTGGGCATTGACAGTATGCCCTGTCTGACAGAAGGAGTGATATCTGATGGCGCTGAGTCGGGAAAATGGAAAACGGGAAAACTGTGAGCTGGGCTGCGAGTTCGTTGACTGTGGAAGATGGCCCACTGTAGCGAAGTTTGCTACGAGATTAATGCTGGTTTTTGACGGTGGAGGACGTCAAGTCGTAGCGGGGCTATCTCGTGGCCTAGTGGGCAGAGCGTACTCTTGCAGTGCTGGAACGTATGGCTCATCAGTGCTGGGCTGCGGCTGGCCCTGTGTTTTCTACTATTTTGGATACAGGACGGTATTGCGTGACCAGGACGTGAATACGCCCAGTTGTGATAAAGATAGTGCTTCAGCAGGGACAGTAAACTATAGGTGAGTGGGAAGAAGAGGTCGTCCATAGTGCATGATTGTCTATCTTCATGATCGACCAGGGTGGCCGAGTGGTTCTAGGCGCTACAGTCTTGAACCGCGCGACCGCTACGGTCGCTGGTTCGAATCCTGCCTCGGGCATGGATGTGTGTGATGTCCTTAGGTTAGTTAGGTTTAAGTAGTTCTAAGTTCTAGGGGACTGATGACCATAGCAGTTAAGTCCCATATTGCTCAGAGCCATTTGAACCATTTTTTTCTATTTTCATGTTATTAATGTTGCTAAATAATTACTGTGTTATGTGCCTGATTCTTAACTATTTCAGATAAATTATTGCTGTGCTAACTTTCATGTGCACTGTATGTGAGATTGTAGACGAGTGCCTTGTACCAGCCGGCCGAAGTGGCCGTGCGGTTAAAGGCGCTGCAGTCTGGAACCGCAAGACCGCTACGGTCGCAGGTTCGAATCCTGCCTCGGGCATGGATGTTTGTGATGTCCTTAGGTTAGTTAGGTTTAACTAGTTCTAAGTTCTAGGGGACTAATGACCTCAGTAGTTGAGTCCCATAGTGCTCAGAGCCATTTTGAACCTTGTACCAAGCTCGATGTTAATGACAGCCAACTGAAATTACAAATCGATATTATTTCTAAAAGGGAAGTTACTGTTCATAATTTTGCTGTTGTGTTTGTTAAACATTTGATCTTCAAGATTAAATAAGAATATTTGAAGGTTGGTTTTTAATCTTGTTGTGCCATTATTTAGCTGCTCTCTATTACGCTGCCGATTTTAAATGTGGTATTGTAATTCTTGTTAACATGTTTCTTAATTCCTTCAGTACTGTTTGCCGTTGTAGGACAACATCGATCTGGCCACCTTGGGAGAGGGTAAGGAAGGTGGAGAGTTGGAGACCGGGTGGGACGTGGGAATACAGGCGCGGCAGTGGGCGGGGGTGGGAGAGGATGGGTGAGACAAGCGGATGAGGAGGATCGAGTTTGTGGGAGGTGTACAGGATCCGTACCCTTTCAAGGAAAAGGAGGAGGTGGGGAAAGGGGATGAGATCGTACAGGATCCACGTGGGGGAGGGGAGACGGATGCGATAGGCGAGGCGGAGAGCATGGCGTTCAAGGATTTGTAGGGATTTATAAAAGGTAAGGGGGGGGGCGGAGATCCAGGCCGGATGGGCATAACAAAGGATAGGGCGGATGAGGGATTTATAGGTGTGGAGGATGGTGGATGGGTCCAGACCCCACGTACGGCCGGAAAGAGCTTGAGGAGACGGAGTCGGGAGCGTGCCTTGGCTTGGATTGTCCGGAGATGGGGAGTCCAGGAGAGGCGAGGGTGAGGCCAAGGTACTTAAGTGTGGGAGTGAGGGCGATAGGACGGCCATAGACGGTGAGAGAGAAATCAAGGAAGCGGAAGGAAGGGGTGGTTTTGCCTACAATGATCGCCTGGGTTTTGGAGGGATTGACCTTGAGCAACCACTGGTTGCACCAAGCGGTGAATCGGTCAAGATGGGATTGGAGAAGGTGTTGGGAGCGCTGCAGGGTGGGGGTAAGGGCCAGGAAGTCGGTGTCATCGGCAAACTGGAGAAGGTGGACGGGGAGTGACGGCGGCACGGCGGCCGCGGCTAGCGGAGCGGCCCTTATATTCTCTTCCTGTAGATGCCGCTCCTGTCTTGGCTCCATCCTAGCCAGCGTACTATGGCTCACGTCGTCTCACAGCCCTCTCTGCTCTTCCATTCTTCACCGTCGCGCCGGCGTTTGTCGTTACGCCGAAACAGTAATCATTACAGTAAAGGCAATAATCAGGAACGAAGCTTCCTTGTCAGGAGCCCAGATGTTTCCAGTGCGAACAGCGCCGTCATATAGTCTCAGTACACCACTGAAAGTAAGGCACAAGAAGTCCCACAATAGCTAATCTGAAACGGTATTAACAATAGAAACAACTGTGCCTACTAGAAGTAACTACATTTACTTTATTAAAAAACTAAAAACCCGCCTCGATTGCGAAAAAAGCACCTAGTGTTAAGTGTTAACCCAGATTTCGGCGTAAATAACTACACCTTCTTCAGAACAACAATAAAACCCACAAGTGCCTAAGAAGACCTTTGTCTATGATTAAAAGAACACCATGGCTATACATTTATAAACGAAAAAGAAAAGGAAAACACAAACAGTAAACATGTACAAAGTCGCAATCGAGGCGGGTTTTTAGTTTTTTAATATATTAACCAACGATTGCTGACGCGCTGCGATGTTGAAGGTTCTTAAACTAGATTTACGGCTGGTGCAGCCAACCAGTACACGTATCCATTACTAAAAACACGGAAAATCTAAGGATCCACTTTCCACTGAACACATTACCCCAATACAAGCTCCATAAGATTATAATAATAAACATAACATTTCATGGATTTTATGGACATGGTCGTGGCATACAATATCTAGCAAGACAGCTGTCCGCTTAGAACATACACTTGTATGAGGAGCATAAGATCATATTTGTGGTCAGGAAGCCTCTGTTCTATTATACATGGTGCGTGCTAGTTTGCTCGTTTGAGACCAAGTTAAAATCTGTGAAAACTTTATCTTTTCTTATGTTGCTTAGGATAAAAATAAATTTTCAACTATTGTCTTCGTAACTCAAACATTCTTTAATCATACTGGCCAGTGCTGCCACACGATGCGCGTGAAACAATGCTCTGAGCAATACCAAACTTCTTTGCTACACTCGTTCACACTTCGTCCGTCTTCCAGTTTTCCGATGTTTCTTCCCTGTGTGGTGTCATCTAAATCCGTGTTGTTACGCAAAATACGCCCACAGAGCACTGTAACTGCTCGCTGATTCACACCCACGGTCTATTCCGGTTCCTTCAACTGCCTCGTGCTGCAGGGCCAGCCACATGTGACACTAACCTCACGTTGACCTCACGCTGTGCAACATTCAATTTTCTGTGCACGACTGACAACATGCTGCCGCAATTTCATTCATTTCCACTGAATATTTAATGCAGAATGTTACATCATTATGTAAAGCTTATCCGTAAGATTTGCAGTGCAATATGCAGGGTGTTACAAAGCGATACAGGCAGTCTTCGAGGACATGTAGGGGGTGTCTTGAGGAAATGTAGCTGTCTCTGGAACCATCATCCACTGGCGCTATAGACCGTCGAGGTTGTGTGTGCCCGCGTCTGGCGCTAGGCCATCCCTTCTGCACAAAACATGACCTTGTACATTCACGGAACACAGACGTAACGTCTCGCAATCGACCCGTGTTGTTTGTTATTCAGTGATCGCGATGGACTACCACGATCGCCAGTAGAGAAATTGGAGCTAGCTGCTGCATAGACAGACCTTGTCTCCTATTAATGCGATGCTGTTGACTCTGTTTCAGACACGGGATCCTCAGCATATTTTTCTCCTGGAACCCTCCAAAACCTCCAATGTGTTTCGGTATACCGGATATCAGGAAGATACCAATAACCTTGAAATTACAGGGGTTAACTTCTGCCTACACACCAGCTATAGCCATCTTCTCCACTTCAGTTTGCAGCAAACAGCAGCGTTCAATGAATAACGGAAGAGTTTTCTAGAAATATATAGACAAGCAAATATATAGACAAGCAAATATCACAAATATCATTGCAAAGGGAAGAGGAGAAAATATAAAAGTACTCACTGTGACAGACAACAGAAAAGAAGTTTCAAGAAGTGAACATTACTAGTTATACTACCGTTACGAGAAATTAAAGAAAATTAGAGATGGTGTTCAAAAGCCTGTCTCCAGATGTGCAATATGCTTGACATCTGCATACCATTGATTGACACACTCTTTCAAATATATTGGGCATGGTGCGAACATCTTGCAGCGTCTATCCTTGTAACTAAGCCTCCCGCTTACTCCAATAGTGTTTCATGCACCACATTCTTGAGATGACCCCACAAGAAAAAGTCCAGCGGATTGAGATGTGGCAACGAGGGCGGCCAAGTTACAGAGTCACCTCGACCAATCCAGCGAGCTGCAAACATCTGTTCGATGTGTGCTCGATTGAAGTGTGTGGATATCTCATCGTGCTGGAACCACGCACCTCAACTGCAGCAGCTGCAGAAGCACTTCTCGAACGAACGTTGCACAGCTATTGCCTTTGAGTCGAGGCGCCAATACAGTAATTATGTACTATGCCAGTCCATAAATGTATGGTAAACTATTCTTAATGAACTCGTTCCTGGGTGGCGTGAGGCTTCTCTTCCGCCAAAATATGACGGCTGTGAGCGTTTAACACATCCTCACCGTTGAAGGACGTCTCGTCCGTTAACAAAATATAGACGGCTTAATGCGGCTGTGGGGAGCAACTTTGCAAAAACCACTGCTAGAACTCCACACGTGACGTAAAATCACGGGCCGTCAGCGCTTGCACCTTCTGAAAATGAAATGGATGCCTTCCCTCCTCACGTATCACGCTCCAAACGGCTCTTCGTTTGGTTAAACGCGTGTACCACAAGCGAGTGCTTGTGGGTGGGACTGCGTCGAATCTCTCTAACACGTCCTCTTGAAATCGTACGTTTCGCACACGAGCTCCATTTTGATGTCCTTTGAGACTACCCATTTCACCCAGGAAGGTGTTTTCCTGGTGCATTTCATTCATGGGCTAAGTGGATCAGCCCATCGCATTTCTGGAGGTTTACGTTGCATTAACTCGGACGCTGTGCGGCTCCTGCGAGAGTCTACAGCTTCCTCGTGCGTCTGGGGAGACGCTGAATCGCATGGTTGCTGATGAAGCGTGCTCTTCAGGGGCGGGCCCCCTCTGCCTTCCTCTTGCTTCGTATTGCTCTCCGGCATTTTATTGATTTTACTGTGAGTGTATTTGTTTCAATCTGGCCTCAAGGTTTTCCATTTGTAATTGTTCCCGTACTAAGGCCCTTGTCATTCTAACCAAATAATATGTTAAAATTCCTTCTCAAGTCAGTACTCTTCATTGTGTCTTTAAGGTTATTTTACTGAGCTAAAGGATCCGGTGCACGTTACTGTTGTTCAGTATTCGCCCCTCTCAGTGTGCTAGTGTCTTATGAGTTTCTGCTCATTTATGCTTAATCCTGGTTATTCATTTAATGTATGTTCATGTTTTAATGTGTATTGGTTTTAGTTAAGTTTTAGATGATTGGCCCGGGCGGGTCCTCAGAGTGTTTACTGAGGCCGTTAATGAGGAGAAATTGGTTAATTGCTCGCCACTGCCCTGTCTCATTCTGAGGTAAGATTTTGTTTGGCTTTTCTTATGTGACTGCGTCAGCCGTGGCATTACGATGTCCATCAACATCCACATCCAAAAACTGTGGTGGTGCTATTTGATCTTTCACACTATCCCCTGCCGGCCGGAGTGGCCGAGCGGTTCTAGGCGATTTAGTCTGGAGCAGCGCGACCGCTGAGGTCACAGTTTCGAATCCTGCCTCGGGGATGGATGTGAGTGATGTCCTTAAGTTAGTTAGGTTTAAGTAGTTCTAAGTTCTAGGGGGATGACCTCAGCTGCCAAGTCCCAGAGCTCAGAGCCATTTGAACCATTTTTGACACTACCCCTCAGGGAAACTAATTGTAACTGTTTTCAATTTAATTAATTAGTGTTTCAAATTGTATTGAATTTGGTTTGTCCCTTTTAGAGCTTTTACTGCATGAATTTGTTTAATACATAATTTAAAGGATACTCAAATTCTAATTTAGTGGACAGTAAGTTGATTCAATTTTTTTTAAATTTGTCATTTTATTATAGCACCTATTGGAAAGGGCTAAAGGGTCTATTTATCTTGCGCTTCTTTTGGTGAAAGGCTTTTGTGCCTATATTACTGTTCAATTCGGACTTGCCTAGCTTAGGCGATTCCTTTGCTGCGCTGTTTCCTACCTGGCATGGATGGTTGGTATGATGTAGAGAATACTGGTCTCTGTGTCACTTCAAGCAGATTTTACTTATAAATACAATAAAACCAATACACTGAATTGTTGTTATTAACAATGTTCATGCTTCTGGCTGACATTTGGCGCCATCTATGAACTATTCAGTAAAATAAGAGGAACAACATACCCGTCATGATGTTTAGATAAAGAAAACATAATACAAAGGTAAAAACATTTAAATCAGATCAATTCTAATAGTCGCATATAGCATGTGCCTCCTTGTGTTTTATAAATAAATTTAAAAAAAGGTTTTACCCATCTGACGTTACATATGTGTTTAAACAATAAAACAACTGATTCACAAGGAGGGAACCTGGAAATCTTCTTGTATTTACTGTGTTTTATGGCAAATGTGAAATAAGTCGGACAGCAATGTAAACAATTTTACTCATGTTTTATGTTATGTAATTCCCATGCAAATTTGAAGTTTTTTTTTTTTACTTTCCTTTAAATGTTATACACGTAGTTCACATAGAGGGCGCCAAACAACCAATCGATGTGTTCTCCACACAGCCTACCTTCTAATTACGGTAGTATTCAAAGAATTGTGACTGACGACCGAACAACAGGGAACTAACATTGAAACCTTCCCGTCTCCTCTATACCACTTTTGTTACGCAACCTTCCCTTCTACAATAGCCTATGAAACCTTCCCTTAGGATTTCTATCTCTTGCTTAATAATAACAAATCTTCCCTTTGAAATTAATTCAAAAACGGCTCTGAGCACTATGGGACTCAACTGCTGTGGTCATCAGTCCCCTAGAACTTAGAACTACTTAAACCTAACTAACCTAAGGACATCACACACATCCATGCCCGAGGCAGGATGCGAACCTGCGACCGTAGCAATCGCACGGTTCCGGACTGTGCGCCTAGAACCGCGAGACCACCGCGGCCGGCTGAAATTAATTCTCTTTCTCAATAGCAATAAGTGCAATCTTCACATACAAATTTAAATGCTGCTTATTAAAAGTGATTTGCTGATTATTGCTACGAAACATAGAATGTGTCGTCGTCGTGGCCCTCAGTCGTTACCTGCAATAACCCAAAACTGTTCCTTACCTTTTTTACTGTTACTGGATCGCCATCTGAGTGCTACATCGAACTGCGACATGAATATACTTACTCTGTTTTACTATACTCTATTAGCTGCTGGTGGGCTGTCATAAATAGTGTCTGTATTTATTACCAAAGCTGACGTTATTCTTTAATAGCAAAGCTGAGGTTATTCTTTAATTAATTTGACTGAGGTTACGTAATTCATAGTTAAACTTTTTCTTGACAACAATAAAATTTTCCAAAGTTTTACGTTGATGGTTTTTGGAGTGGATTACAATCAGTAATGCAATATTGCTGGTAAAAATTAATTATATTCTGAAAACGATTCTTCAAATATTTACTGTTGGTGATGAAATGATTTTACAAACGTTCAAATGGGACTTACTTTTTACAATAATCTTACGACTAGCATTAACTAACATTGCGCAAACATACCTTCAGTAGTCTTGAGTTTCTCAACAACAAAAAAATTCAATTATATTAGTTCTTCTTATGATAATAGTTAACTGATGTGTCTGTACATCCGTTTATAATCTCTTGTAAATCATAACTAGTGGCTGGCAGGCACAACGCTCCTCGCAACCTCTCGCTTCAGACCTGCTACTGACTCGCTTCACATCTCGCTTACTACTGACTTCCTACGAACGCTAAAGTGCGGTCTCTCCCGCCACAATGCTTTGTGGTGCAGACAATCCCTGCCACCATTACAAAATGTATCAATGCGCGGTCTTTCCCGCTCTTTTTGTAAAATGTATCTATACGCGGTCCGTCCCGCCCTTTTGACAATTATATCAATGTGCACTGTCTCCCGCCAGTAATACTTTGGTGCAGACATTCCCTGATACCACAATTATTTCCAAAATGACAGATATTAATTATTCCTACTTAAGCCTATTAATAAAATATAAACATCTTTCATAAATTTGGTTTGACAATAGACAAAAGAAATATGCACCTCTTACAACATGCATAGAGTTTAAAAAATAGTGGTATGTAATCTAATATATACGCCATACAGATTATGCCATGAGCTCTAACTTTTTATTGTATCACCTGACCATGTACTTCTTGTATTTTTAGCATTGAAAACGACTAGGCACTAGCCAAAATCTGGATTTGCGTAATAAAACCTGCAAATAAAAAGGACGACTGATTGCTGCGCTCTATCATTTATAGATTTGTACTTGCATGCCACCAGCTGTCAGCCCCTTCACAAAGAGTATGTGTCCCAAGCACACTAGTGCACCGAGGACGCGATATCTCTGACCGTAGCAGACTACCAGATGAATTGCAGCACTTATAGGGTGCGTTCCGTACGAACGGTTACAAAAATCACCAGATACAACGTGCATTGAAAGCGAAGGAGCTAAGGTTCAAATGGTTCAAATGGCTCTGAGCACTATGGGACTTAACTTCTGAGTCATCAGTCCCCTAGAACTTACAACTACTTAAACCTAACTAACCTAAGGACATCACACACATCCATGCCCGAGGCAGGATTCGAACCTGCGACTGTAGCGGTCGCGCGGTTCTAGACTGTAGCGCCTAGAACCGCTCGGCCACCCCGGCCGGCGAAGGAGCTAAGGCCATACCATGCTGAAGACGAAGCCAAAGCAGATGGGACGGCAACAATTCCAACGTCAGCAACACATCAGCAAAAATCGGAAGAATACTCAGGAAACACAACGTCAAGAGCATGTTCCGCCCACAAGTCGCGATGAAAACTTCATTAGGATCACTCAAGGATGGCCTAGGACTCCGGAAACTGGGAGTCTATCGCATCCTTTACCAGTGTCGGAAACTATTTGTGTATCAGACTATCCGAAGATTACAGGAGAAATTCACTGTACATAAACGCCACACAGACAACGTTTATCCGACAAAGTTAACTGTGGCAGAGCACTGCGTCTCCCACGGACAGAACATGAATTACGACGACAGTAAGTTGTTGCAACACCTTCTGGGATTGTAGTTTCAAAAAAGCTGTAGCGATCCAACTAAAAGATAAGAACGGCGGTTTCCAATTAAGCAAGGCCTGGGACCCGGCCTTGAGCATGACCGGAGCGCAGCGGAAGTGTACATGGAGGTCCGCTTACGTCACGACTAGTAAAGAGGACGAAGAAGTATTGTCGCCAAAGCTCCGCGTCACGGTCTCCGCCGCGTCACTTCCCCCACCACCGCACCAGGTCCGCCCCCAGAGGCGCTTTCTGGTGGTGGCGGGAGGGTCGAGTGGAGGGGCGGGGGGGGGGGGGGGGAGTGGGAGAGGATATAAAGGCGGCAACTAACAGATATGATCCAGTCATCAGAAACGACAGAAGAAGGCACGAAGTCGGCTTGCCGAAATTCCGCGCGTTTTAGACGACATCACCCAGCTCACTACCTGAGAAATATTTAATACAAGTAACGTGATAATGTGCCTTGACATACAAATCAAAGCACTCACATCTCATGAACTTTACCGACCAACTGTAACTACCAACAGCAATCACTCCAATCTTAAGTGTGGGCACAGCGAGAGCAACAACGATAAAAGACAGTTCTGTCGGCAGGTAACGATTATATTTTACCACTGTATACAACCAGCTGTTGCTGCAGGACTATCTATATATTCCGCTACGACATCCATGTGCCAGAAAATTATAAAGACTTGTGACGTATGAGGACATAGGTTCCTCACAAGACTTGTTTGTTACGGACGCCAAGCCTCACCAGCAAATAAGCAGCCAAGCACTATGCAGACTATACCATGTTTTTAGTCGTAAAAAAAAAAAAAAAAAAAAAAAAAAAAAAAAAAAAAAAAATTAACGTTTAAAGTCCAGTCGACGACGATTTCAACCTCGGATTTTTAGAGGATAGAGAAACTACCATCCCGGCCTCACCTCCTGTTGTTTAGGGAACCACCGTTCTCCCAGATGCAAGTTCAGCAGTGTCTTCCCGCTGCACTATCCACCAGCCTCCGAAACCATATAGAAGCGTGTGTATGTTTTGGCAAGTTCATAATTCCACATAACATTGTCCCTGCAGCACTGCCCTTGCCAATGCAATGCAAGCCATACACTAGCCTAACATTTATATCATACATCTTTCCACTATTACCACTGTGAGGAATACTGTTAGAATTAGAAAACGAAACTTCAATAACATTTTACATGCCAAACCAATGTGTGAAGTTATTTTCAATTCCAGTCCTCTTTCTTCGGAAACTTGGCACAATAGTTTATCTTAAAAATATTAGAGAGCAAGGAAATGTTAATTATTTCATTCACATCATTACTGTCACTTTCATAGTTTTCAAATTTTTCTTTCCTGTCACAAAGTTTCTTGCTGGAAGAAGTTCTACCATATTCATTTGGAGTAGTTGATGAAGCAGTCTGAGCAGCATCTCCCTTCGAAACAACAAAAAGACTTCTTCTTCCACTCATTGTGCCTTTTCTTAAACACGCTATTGCTGAAACGGAGCATATTGATACCCACAAACGAAATACGTAAAACAGGTGCGAGCAAAATTCGTCAAATACCCAAAATTGAACAGCTAAACAACACAAAGCAAACTCCACAAGTCAACACACAGGGTATAGCGTTTATTATTACCGATATGAACAGCCACTTGTCACAGAGATAAAGCCATACAACGTTGGAAAACAAAACACTGTCTAATTCCCCAAAGATACCTTCCTTGCAGCCATCTAGTGGCGCCATCAGAGGTGACACACCAAGTCGCTACAACCGTTTACGCGGCGCGTCAACTTTGCAGCGACAAAAAGCGCACTTAGAATTCACTTGGGAGGATGAAACTTGATTTATTTTATTCAGGAAACTCCAAATAATTTTATTATGAAAAAAAACCGTTAATTTTGTCATTTTAGTCGTTCCGGCTCCCCTTAAATGACTATGCGTCAGTCCCAATGGACAGAATAGGAGACAGCTAAAACCAGGCACGTGGAGAAGAGCTAAAAAAGAAACACCATAAAGTAATGGAGGTCCAAAACTAAAAAATTGCCACGTCTTCATTGTTGTGTCCCCCCTACCCTCCATCTCTACACCCTTCATCTCCTTTCCCAAGGTGGTTTCCATCAACTCCCCCTCCCGTATGATGCCCTCTCTCCCTCCATTTATCCCTCCTATTAACTCTGATCCTCACGCCCCCTCCTTTCCTCTGTCCTTTTCCCAGGCTCCCTCTCCCCCCCTCCCATCTTCTTTTTCCCCCACCTCCCCTCTCTCTGCCCCCTTCTCTCCACCGAGTCCTTCTGCATTTCCCTCCTCTGTCTCTTCTCATTCCCTCTCGCGTCTGCCCTGCCTCTCTACCCCCCCTTATGAGTCCTCTCCCTCCTTGGTTCCCGCCCTTTCGTTTTTTCCTCTCCTCCCTCCTTGTTTTTCCCCCTCCTCCAGGTCCCCCCCCCCCCCCCATCTGCCTTTGGCTCGGGAGTGTCATCTTTGTGCCACCATTTTCGTGCAGTGTTACAGTGAGTGTTTTACAGTGAGTGTTCCGTGTTGTGTCTTTTGAGAAGTGTTGCGAATGGCCATCATACTGTCGCTGGGTGTGATTTTTTATCTCTTGCGAACAGAAACCAGACTGTCGCCAAGTTTTTTAATTGTGTGTCTATTATGTTACTTGTCTGATTCCTGGGTATTTTATTAACATTGCCAACCCCTTTTGCTTTCTGTTTTAACTTTCCGCATTTTTCCGCCATTTTACACTTTAAGTCAACGTTGATCGCCTGTTTTTCTTGTTTCCTTTCTTCTTGCGTTTTTAAAAAAGACTGTAGGCTGTAGAGCAGCGTACTAAGCTGCTGCCAGCCCGCCCCCTTCAGGGGGAATTGAAAATCAATAAAGGAAAAAAAACTAAAAAGTAAATGGCCTTGGCCATATTGCTGTGGCAGATAAAAAGTAAAACGCAGTCGACAGCCCGCGCATCACTCGCTAGAACGGCTGATAAATCAGGGGCAAAACCAAGCTGGAGCGTAATTGGTTAAAAAAAGGACATTCCAACAGGAAGTGGCTGACAGTAAAAATTGTGCGCAATGTGGGCAAAGTAGTGAGGTAGCGCCACTGCGCAAATCACGATGGCTGAAGAGGCAGTGCCCAATGCGCAGCCGAGTTAAAATATTCTCCTACCGGCGGGAGGGCCGAGAGGCGGTTGTCCAAGGCGCTGGGAAAGGCTTAATAAGCCGAAGTTTATTCCCGCGAAGGGAGGACCATTGCCGATGCCAAAGGGACACCACCTCCTGACAGACGGCAACACAGAGATCATTGGAGAGAATATAGGTGGGCTGAGGTACAACGAGTGCAGCCTTGGCTGCAGCGTCAGCAGCCTCGTTTCCTGACAGACCGACATGACCAGGAACCCACAGAAACATGGCACTGGCTCCATCAAGAGTGAGCAACTGACCGGTTTCGTGGATCCGCTACAGTAAGGGATGGGCGGTGTACAGCGCACATAGACTTTGAATGGCACTGTAATACACGTGACAAGGTGATAGCCGGACGAAACTTTAAGGAAAGAGTTTCTGGTGAAATTTAAAGAGTGCGGATGTTTGTAGGAACGTCGTATGTGGAATACAGCAAGATAGGTACAAGAAATTAAGCGCATCTTTTCATTTTTTTAACGAATCCATAATGGTTTCGTGTGGCACTTAGAGAGAATAAAACTCCGTCGATCTTCTGTATTTCTGTATTTAGGTTTTATTTCCGATAGTTATCGGAAATGAAATCCAAATACCGAAATATTGACATTCAGTGGACATTAATGCATAAAAATATACTTACTTCATTGTTATAAGTGTTAAAAAGTCCGCTCTATATCCAAGCCCTCTGCTATGAAGACCAAAGTGTATTTCTTTTTTCTTATTTTCAGGTCTGGCAGTTGATAAGTGCTTCAAAAAAATGTTCAAATGGCTCTGAGCACTATGGGACTTAACATCTATGGTCATCAGTCCCCTAGAACTTAGAACCACTTAAACCTAACTAACCTAAGGACAGCACACAACACCCAGCCATCACGAGGGAGAGAAAATCCCTGACCCCGCCGGGAATCGAACCCGGGAACCCGGGCGTGGGAAGCTAGAACGCTACCGCACGACCACGAGATGCGGGCTGATAAGTGCTTCGCGTCTTGTGTATCCGTTGTTGTATTTGTTAGATACCATCATTTGTAGTCTTTCTTGTTCGAATTTGAAAACAGTTTCTTAACTTAACCTCTAAAGATAACCTTTTTCTTTTTCTCTAAATTCATGAAAATTAAGAACGTTTACATGAACGTCTTTTATTTTATTTATTTATTTGCTTTAGCATGCTGTATTTCCTCAGTCCACAATAAATCACGCTGCAGGTTTCAGGAATCGTTCTAGTTAATAATTGTGAGGTCGGTTCGTCAGCTGGCCGAGGGGGGGGGGGGGGGGCTGGGGAGGTGCAGGCATTCCAAATATGGTCAGTAACGTTCATGCCTGGGGAGTCTGGTGGCCAGGGGAAATGTTTAAACTGAGAAGAGCGTTCCTGCAGCCACTCTGTAGCAATGCTGGACGTGCGGGGTGTCCATCGTCCTGTTGAAATTGTCTAAGTATGTCGGAATGCACAGTGGACATCAATGGATACAGGTGATCAAAAAGGATTCTTACGTACGTGTCATCTCTCAGAGTCGCATCTAGACGCATCAGGGGTTCCATGTAACTCCAACTGCACATGCCTCACACCATTACAGAGTCTATACCAGCTTGAATAGTCCCCTGCTGACATGCAGGGTCCATGGCTACATGAGGTTGTCTCCATAACCGTACACGGCCATCCGCTCGATACAATTTGAAACGAGACTCGTCCGACAAGCCAACATGTTTCCACTCATCAACACACCAATGTCGGTGTTGACGGGCCCAGGCGAGGCGTAAAGCCCTGTGTCGTGCAATCATGAAGGGTACACAACTGAGCCTTCCTCTCTGAAAGCCCATATCGATGATGTTCCACTGAATGGTTCGCACGTTGATACTTGTTGATGGCTCAGCATTGAAATCTGCAGTAGTTTGCGGAATGATTGGGCTTCTGTCACGTTGAACGATTCTCTTCAGTCGTCGTTGATCCCGTTCTTACAGGATCTTTTTCCGGCCGCAGCGATGTCGGAGATTTGATGTTTTACCGGATTCCGGTTATTCATGGTACACTCGTGAAATGGTCGCACCGGCAAATCCCTACTTCATCGCTACCTCGGTGATGCTGTGTCCCATCGCTCGTGCGCCGACCATAACACCACGTTCGGACTCACTCACATCTCCGTAACCTGCCATCGTAGCAGCAGTAACGGATCTAACAACTGCGCCGGACACTTGCCTTATACATGCGTTGTCGACCGCACCGCCGTATTCTGCCTGCTTACGTATCTCTGTATTTGAATACGTATGCCTATACCAGTTTTTTTGGCACTTCAGTGTATATATAGAACTTTGATGCAGCCGATAAGACGAAAATGCAGTATCAAAGGTGTCTAACAGAAGACGCATTTCACGTAAATGCCGATATAATTTTATTAAATATAGCGATAACCCTTTGCGTAAGAAGCGTGCATTACGTGGCACTCGTCGCCACATCAGCGCCTCATACGGCACGGCAAGTGGTGCTGACAGTGTCCGAATGAGCACAAGGTCTATTCACAGAGCTGAGAGTAGCCGCCGTTCCCTAGCATCCCCCACGTCATGATGAAACGAGCGGACAACGAACAGCGCTTTCGGATTACAGTAATGCTGCGTTACATCCAGATCCATTTAAATGTCAATTCCGCTATACTTCGCAGACTGTTCTATTTACTCGCACAGGCCTGTTTAACCACCCGTTCGGTTTCCATCCCCACCACTTCGACAGAGACGTGCGTCATTGTTTCTGTTTGTGACCTCGTCGCAGCAATTATTTATTTATTTCTAGTAATATAAAATTTGCTGTTCTAACGGCCTTTTTCTTAAATATATCACCGCCTTTAAGGCCTCTTCGTCTACGATAAATAAGTCAATGAATCTGGTGTTTATCATAACGCAGTTCACAGCGCGTTATTCATAGCCAAGCATTTTATATCTAATGATAGTTTATAACGCCTTCAAATCGGTCAAATATAAATATAAATAATCCGCGATCAAGACATAACAATGTCATTCACGTTGGATCATGTTGAGCTTTGCGGCCGTTAAGGCTTGTTGCTGAAAAATGCGACCAGTCGCAAATAGTTTAAAAAAGATTTATTTCGTGACATTACTGGTTGTGGCTTAACATGCCCATCTTCAAATAGTTACTTTTTTAAGTTACTGTAATTTATTCGTCAGCAGCATGCCATCAGCTCCTGCACTGCACAAGAATATTTTAGTATTTACCGCCACTTCATACTTTGTGTGCATACCAAAAACGTGCTGAAATGCTTGCAATTGATAAGATATATAGACACTTCCATACGTCCCAGTGATCGCCGTTTCGTCTTGCTTTGTTCCTTATTTCTTTCCAGGACGATGCACAAACTGTTGCCGTGAAAACAACACACGCGTTCTAAATAAAGTGCTGTGGCACACATACACGTCATAAACTCCTCATGTTAGATGCAGCTTTATATCACTTGCTTCTGCACACAATGCGAAGACCATCCACTGAGCAATTTATATTACTAACATTACTGAAACAGCTACCCGTGACGATCACACCGTTTCATTTATTTAATTATTTGTGTATTTACTTTACTTGGTAAGATCAGACCGTGCATCTCCATGTGCATCTTATATCAGCAGTACAGAATAATAACTAGTATCGCCTGTGGTCGAAATTCAACCAACTGTGTTTATAATGGAAACTGAATTTTATTCACACGCAGATTCTTAGTTCTCACCTGGTCAATATTCACATTTTTAGGTCCTACCTCAACGCTATGAGGAAAGGAGTAAGAAAGTGTGAAGAGGAAGTGTGAGAGAAATAATTGCTTTATTCTAAAATTTAATGATACAGAACTTCATTCTAAATTATAATTTTAGTTAATATGCTTTATTCATTGGCTAAATGTCCTAGCTTGCTATGTTCACAAATACAAAATTTCAAACCATTGAAATATCGAACTCTACTTGTTAAACATGTAACTGACAAAGCACAAAAATTGGTTCTCTTAATAAAATCCCAACTTTTTCGAATGTTTGTCCTTTTGATTTATTAATGGTAATGGCAAAGGTAGAAATAATTAGGAATTGTATTCTTTGAAATCTGAAATAGTACCCAAATAAATCAAATGTACGCACTGAATCAAAATTCGCTTATTTTGTGTGATTCTTGTACTGCATTAATGGAGTGATTATAGATATTTAATCCACAAGGAGAAGGGCATGGAGTACACATCAGACCTCCTTGATTTCCAAATGCAATTAAAAGAAAACTATGAGACTGTGATACTGCAGTTTACGAAATCATGTCCAGTAACTCAAAGTTTGTACTAAAAATTAAGCACATCTCCTTGGACTTCCTTCGCAAACCTCACTACATGCAGATAAGAGGTCAGAAAACTTTTCCCACATCGGGCTCGAAACACTCAAACTGACGAATGCGAGGCACATCATCATTCTGGACAATACTTGCAGTCCAGAACGACATATCTGAGGAAAAAGACGTAAAACTAAGTTCCGTGTTAATCATGGGTAAGTGAAATGCAATACACAAAAACAAGGACAAACAACATATTTATTTACTTATAAAATTATAAAAGAAGTGGACGTTAGCAAAAACATAGTAACATCAGACCTAGTGTGCATTTATCCAAATCTTACAAACTAAGGAGCAAGAAACAATACTGATAGTTGAAAAACTGACGTTTGTATTTCTACATGTCTTTGTTGGTTTGTTAGGGCTGCATCCAGTCAACAGAATTGCTTTCAAATTTTCATCAGTCTCGTTCGGTGTATTGAGTTCACAAACTTCAGTTTTGAAAATAGTTCGCTCACAGAAATAAATTGTTCCAAACACTGAAGCCATACCAGCAGCAAATTTCGGAAACCCAACATTGGATTAATGGTGATAAAACTCAACAAGTTTTCCTCTTCTGTGCTTCTCTTTCAACGAGAAATTTTCTTGCAACTTAATGAGCTCCCGATTGCGAGCGCAGTGATTTAAACATTTCCCCATCTCGATCCGTGGGTATACATATCACCGAGCAGTCCTAGTTTCAGCGAACTGGTTAAAAAATACGTTAGCAACCCATCGCTGAATCGTGGTTTGAAGGAAGTAACGTGGACGTGGGAGACTCCATTCATCCTATGGATGACTTCTTTCGGTTGACATAATGGCAACTGACTTTTTCGAGACGGGGTGCATCACTTACGTGAATTAATACATTAGCTGCCAGTGAGCACTGATTTAAATATTTAAATGAGTGGGAAAAGTGTAAAATTTGTGCCAGACGTTGATTCGAACCGATGTCTCCTACGTACTAGGCAGATGTACTGACCCCTGCGCCATTCGGCCACAGCTGTGATTGCAGCTGCAAGGACTACCCTAACACGCCTCCTGTCAGACCCAAATTCTCAACTTATCCTTACACTACTGATGCAGTCCCCAGTGTCCATTATCCTGATTACGGGCAGCATATTGCCTATTCCTGTAAGAGTTCGAGCATGGTGTGAATTCGCACTGAAATCATCACTGGGCGTGTTCGCATTAATTATTTATTTATGTGGTGTCTGTTCTTTCAGACAAGTCTAGAAGAACAGACACCATACGCAAAGGTTTGGGGCTAATGAAAGTGGTCCGGACGAGTGGACAAGATTGGACGTGAATGTATGCATATAGCCATACCTCGTGCCGCAAGGACAACAGAAGTGTCCGATTCCATCCATCTGCTTTGACCATGACGTCATTAGTATGGCGGAAATGGCTTTTCTAAGCGTTTCCAATATGGTGCCGATGACCTCACAACATTCACACGGCAAAAATCACGAAAATACAACATATAAGTAAGATGACAACATCTCCCTCCAAAAATCCAGTCACACTAACGGGACAACCGCGGGAAATTGGGGGTTTTAGGGTGAGGACAAGCTAAATGTACTACTAAAGAAACACCACGATACCAAAACGCACAAAATAATGAACAAAAATAATTACAACATTCCGCTCCACCAACAAAAGCTACAGAAATCGGACACATCCCTTGACCTCAGCCACAGCTGACGATACCAAAACACCAACACATACAACTAATTTCCCTTGACCTATATAGCCCAATCACAACCATTGACACCAAAAAACCAACACATACAACTACGAGAAATAAAACCAAAACCACAACACCTCAAAAATCCAAATATCAAACATCCCTACATAAATTACGACACATTCAATACACCATAAACACACAAAACATCACAAATAGTGAAGAACAGACCAAAAAACAATTACTCACTACCAACAAATTCCGGCGCTACAAACTACGTCAGCCACCCCAAACGCGCCGACACTGCACCATGTACCAGTCCCTAGTCCAAGACGTCGGAACTCTGGTCAGCTTCATGTTCTCGCGCCAAATACTACAGTTCACACTCTCAGCGATCAGTCCAAATAACTGGAGGAATTTAATAACAGACAACATTCCTCTCCCATCTCCGACCCCAACATAGCACTGTTGTATCTCATCATCATATCCATACCTCACAACAGAAGCCACACAATGAGTTAAACGTCTTACTGCAGCACAAACAGATAACTTCCAGCGAAAACGCCAAACACATAAACAAAAAAATTAATTGATAATTCACTAAAAAAATTTAAGTTTGGAACTACAAACACTGCCAACGACACCACACATCCAACAAGGCTCAAATGAACTCAATACGACACATCATACTCAGTACATACACACACGCTACCAGAGGGTACCATCAAACACAGCAAGACGACATCTACAAACACAACCAACTCAAACTAAGCTCCATAATGAAGTCACATACCACAACACCCTTACGTCACGGGTCAAAGCAGATGGGTGGAATCGGACGCTTCCATTGATCCGCACACACCTCGTGTACGCCCGTCACGTGATCCACAGCGGTTCAGAGAGTAGTGTGGGCTCTATCAGTGTGAGTGGAGCAGTACAAGGAGCACGATGATGCTCACAGTGGAGCAGCGAGTTTTCATTGTTGAAAGTTACGTGACGACAAAATCATGGAAATGGTGTGGTCAGTTGTTTGCTTAGAAGTTCAATGGCGATGAAGTGTCCTCCACGAACCATGGACCTTGGCGTTGGTGGGGAGGCTTGCGTGCCTCATCGATACAGATAGCCGTACCGTAGGTGCAACCACAGTGGAGGGGTCTCTGTTGAGAGACTAGACAAACTTGTGCTTCCTGAAGAGGGGCAGCAGCCTTTTCAGTAGTTGCAGGGGCAACAGTCTGGATGATTGACTGATCTGGCCTTGTAACACTAACCAAAACGGCCTTGCTGTGCTGGTACTGCGAACGACTGAAAGCAAGGGGGCACTACAGCCGTAATTTTTCCCGAGGGCATGAATCTTTACTGTATGGTTACATGATGATTGCGTCCTCTTGGGTAAAATATTCCGGAGATAAAATAGTGCCCCATTCGAATCTCCAGTTGAGGATTACTCAGGAGGGCAACGTTATCAGCAGAAATAAAACTGGCGTTCTACGTATCGGAGCGTGGAATGTCAGATACCTTAATCGGGCAGGTAGGTTAGAAAATTTAAAAAGGGAAATGGATAGGTTAAAGTTAGATATAGTGGGAATTAGTGAAGTTCGGTGGCAGGAGGAACAAGACTTCTGGTCAGGTGACTACAGGGTTATAAATACAAAATTAAATAGGGGTAATGCAGGAGTAGGTTTAATAATGAATAAAAAATAGGAGTGCGGGTAAGCTACTATAAACAGCATAGTGAAAACATGATTGTGGCCAAGATAGACAGGAAGCCCACGCCTTCCAAGATGGTGCAAGTTTATATGCCAACTAGCTCCGCAGATGACGAAGAGATTGATGAAATGTATGATGAGATAAAATAAATTATTCAGATAGTGAAGGGAGACGAAAATTTAATAGCCATGGGTGACTGGAATTCGATAGTGGGAAAGGGAAGAGAAGGAAACATAGTAGGTGAATATGGACTGGGGTTAAGGAATGAAAGAGGAAGCCTCCTGGTAGAATTTTGCACAGAGCATAACTTAATCATAGCTAACACTTGGTTCAAGAATCATGAAAGAAGGTTGTATACATGGAAGAAGCCTGGACATGCTGACAGGTTTCAGATAGATTATATAATGGTAAGACAGAGATTTAGGAACCAGGTTTTAAATTGTAAGGCATTTCCAAGAGCAGATGTGGACTCTGACCACAATCTATTGGTTATGAACTGTAGATTAAAACTGAAGAAATTGCAAAATGGTGGGAATTCAAGGAGATGGGACCTGGATAAACTGACAGAACCAGAGGTTGCAGAGACTTTCAGGGAGAGCGTTAGGGAGCGATTGACAAGAATGAAGGAAAGATAGATGAAGAATGGGTAGCTTGACAAGAATGGGGGAAAGGTAGATGAACAATGGGTAGCATTGAGAGATGAAATAGTGCAGGCAGCAGAGGATCAAGTAGGTAAAAAGACGAGGGCTAGTATAAATCCTTGCATAGAAGAAGAAATATTGAATTTAATTGATGAAAGGAGAAAATATAAGAATTCTGTAAATGAAGCAGGCAAAAAGGAATACAAACGTCTTAAAAATGAGATCGACGGGAAGTGCAAAATGGCTAAGCAGTGATGGCTAGAGGACAAATGTAAGAATATAGAGGCATATACCACTAGGGGTAAGATAGATACTCCCTGCAGGAAAATTAAAGACATCTCTGGAGAAAAGAGCACCACCTGTATGAATATCAAGAGCTCAGATGGAAACCCAGTTCTACGCAAAAAAGCGAAAGCAGGAAGTTGGAAGGAGTATATAGAGGGTCTACACAAGGGCGATGTGCTTGAGGACAATGTTATGGAAATGGAAGAGCATGTAGATGAAGATGAAATGGGAGATATGATAATGCATGAAGAGTTTGATAGAGCAAACAAGGCCCCGGGAGTAGACAACGTACCATTAGAACTACTGATAGCCTTGGGAGAGCCAAGATGTATGAGGCAGGCGAAATACCCTCACACTTCAAGAAGAATATAATAATTCCAAACCCAAAGAAAGCAGGTGTTGACAAATGTGAAAATTACCGAACTATTTTTAATAAGTCACGGCTGCAAAATACTAACACGAATTCTTTACAGACGAATGGAAAAACTGGTAGAAGCGGACGTCGGGGAAGATAAGTTTGGATTCCGTAGAAATGTTGGAACACGTGAGGCAATACTAACCGTTCGTCTTATCTTAGAAGAAATATTAAGGAGAGGCAAACCAACGTTTCTAGCATTTGTAGACTTAGAAAAAGCTTTTGACAATGTTGACTGGAATACTCTCTTTCAAATTCTGAAGGTGGCAGGGGTAAAATACAGGGAGCGAAAGGCTATTTACAATTTGTACAGAAACCAGTTGGCAGTCATAAGAGTCGAGGGACATGAAAGGGAAGCAGTGCTTGGGAAGAGAGTGACACAGGGCTGTTGCCTATCCCCGATGTTATTCACTCTGTATATTGAGCAAGCAGTAAAGGAAACAGAAGAAAAATTCGGAGTAGAAATTAAAATCCATGGAGAAGTAATAAAAACTTTCAGATTCGCGGATGACATTGTAATTTTGTCAGGGACAGCAAAGCACCTGGAAGAGCAGTTGAACGGAATGGGCAGTGTCTTGAAAGGAGGATACAATGTCAACAAAAGCAAAACGAAGATAGTGGAATGTAGTCGAATTAGATCTGGTAATGCTGAGGGAATTAGATTAGGAAATGAGACACATTAAGTAGTAAATGAGTTTTGTTATTTGGGGAGCAAAATAACTGATGATAGGCGAAGTTGAGAAGATATAAAATTTAGACTGTTAATGGCAAGGAAAGCCTTTCTGAAGAGAAATTTGTAAACATCGAGTATAGATTTAAATCTCAGTAAGTAGTTTCTGAAAGTACTTGTGTGGAGTGTAGCCATGTATGGAAGTGAATCATGGACGACAAATAGTTTAGACAAGAAGAGGATAGACGCTTTCGAACTGTTGTCCTACAGAAGAATCCTGAAGATTGGGTAGACCACATAACTAATGAGGATGTACTGAATAGAATTGGGGAGAAGAGAAATTTGTGGTACAACTTGACTAGAAGAAGGGATCGTTTGACAGGGCATGTTCTGAGGAATCAAGGGATCACTGATTTAGTATTGAAGGGCAGCGTGAGGGTAAAAATCGGAGGCCAAGAGATGAATACTCTAAGCATTTTCAGAAAGATGTAGGTTGCAGCAGGTACTGGGAGATGAAGAAGCTTGCACAGGATAGAGTACCATGGAGAGCTGCATCAAACCAGTGTCTGGACTGAAGACCACAACAACAACAAAGTGCCAGCAAAGAGTGCCATGCAACGCCTAGTCCGAGAATGGTGTCAGGCAAGATCTGTTTTGAATAAGTCAAAAACATCCCGAAATGTGCCCGCACAGCAGAAGATGTGTCTCCTGTTCACCAGAAAATGCTTCAGAGTCCTTCACAGCCAATCCGACGCCTGTAGCAAGAGACCTGCATATCACGCCAATCATGCGGCCGAATACACCATCTGTACCTTTTCTCTGGCCCACTTAGTTGCCCCACTCAATGTAATTTATACGAATATCGATAATGGACAGATTACAATTAGCATGGATGGCCTTATCACAAGATCACTGCCAATATTTTATTAAGTTACTAGTTACTATCGCTTTTCATATTTGTCTTGCTGAAAGTGAATTTGGGGGGGGGGGGGGGGGGCTTTCGCATAACGTGATCTGATAGTTCTAGTTACGTGATAACACTGTAAGGTTGCGACTGTATTCGCTTGCTTGGCTTCGGACAAGACCAACTATATACGACGGTACTCGGGTTTAAATTCTGTCTGCTGTAACTTATTTTATCTTTATTGCAGTTCAGGGTTAAGCATTTAAAAAATTAAATCAGAGAAATAAAGTCTGAATGTTCACTGTTTACGGTTCAGCTAATGTACGAAATGATATCGCAAAAGAACAGTCACTACAGAAAGACAGAACAATGGGCCACCATAGTGGGTGGTTGGGCTTAGTTGTACTGGCTACACTACGTCTGAGGTAGCAACACACACACACACACACACACACACACACACACACACACACACACACTCCTGAATGTTCCAAATACCTTAATTTAATTGTAGTCCAAATAAATGAAGGCAGGAATTGATAATCTAAAATCATGTTCCTTTAGTAGTTTAGATTTTACAGAAAACTTGGTTTTTTTGTATACCTATTCTACATCAAATAACTTTTCTTCTTTTTCTCTATGACCTTTGATTTTTTATCAGCAATTGTTTATCAGTAAATAATGATTTTGTGTTGTCAGTTGCGTTTTTTTTCTAGGTTCTAAGTCTACTAAGACAAAATTGGGGTAACAGATCCGATTAATTCCCCATCTTTGCCTAGTCCAGTCGCGTGGTACTTCTCTAATGACCTAATCGTCGATGAGATGTTAAAACCTAATTTCCCTTTTTTTCGAAGAGACCAGGTGTCCAAATCGTTGCCATACAAATATGTGTCGTACCATTTTACCACCTCATCGGAACCCGAGCTGTTCACAGCATTCATAGGTATATATCTGTACAGTCTTGTGGTTAATTGACTGGCCGGCCTATAGATAAAAGTGTATTCATACATAGGCAGAGCTACATACTTTTTTATAGATGTGTATCTACCACCCTTCGCTGATCATATGAGTTGTTTGCGCTATTGAACTCGCTTGACCAGTTAGTGATTTTTGGGGGGGGGGGGATATTTGTAACTGTAGGTAAGCACAGTGTATGTCATCAGTAAATTACTGCGTTGACCATTTTTTAGTGGACGCTCAGCCTCTTTTCAATCCAACATTTGTTTGCATGTAACAGTGACTGATTTTTGACTATCAAAATTTGAGTGATTAATAAACGTGAAAATAGTTCGCTACTTCCTTCTATTGATACAAGTTTATGTATTGTTTAAACTCAACAGGTTGCAACAAAACCCTTAAACTCTTAGCCGTTCACAAGATGTGATGCTATCGATATGTCCTCCACCATGCATGGTTAATGATTTTCGTTTCCCCATCACTTTCAAACACATATTTCACACTGATTAGTCTCGCCGCTCTGCGCTATGAAGTAATTCTGCCCTAAAAACACATGACCACGTGAATTTATTTTTTGTTTTATTTATTTATTTTGTTATTGTAAAAGAGACTAAAATTCGGTAGTTGTTCAATAATTAGAAATGTATTATCGTTTGTTCCGAGTAACCAGTAAGCATTCTGACACAGATGTGTAACTATTCTAACTTCAGTCAGATGGAACACTGTATACAGCTACAAATGTTATCTTCCACGCAGGAAAAGTTGTGCGTGCCTTCAACAAATGTATAAAAAGTGGTGCCAACATCAGCTCGAGTTTTTGAGAAGTAGTCACTACTTCTCCAGAGAAGATGAAACGTGGCTGGAATCCGCACCTATCAGTACTGTACGGCAAAACAGAGGGCCCCACCCACTGTATGACAGCTGGTTGGTACATACTGGATAACCCCTCTTCTCCATTAAACAATGTTGTCAACATCATTCGCTCCAAGCCTGAAGTAGTTTTCATCACAGCAAACACATCGGTTGCTACAGAGCTGTTGTTCATGATCCCAAATGATGCAAGCGAGTCGGAAGTAATCTTTGTTTTGGGACGTGGTGCCAGTAGTCTTGGATCTCGTAAAGTCGGACGGTACGCTTACAATGTATAATTCAATGTAGTCCCCTCGTGTTGCGGCTTCTCTGAGTTGGCAGCACTGGTATCTGCTGCGCTACGTACATGCTAATAACGATTTGATGGGATCCGGTCTCATCTATGTGACCTACGACTTGCGCACACCGTATGATAATGGTGATTACCTTGGCAATATTAATGGCTACAGGACGAGCTCGCCATCCTCTTCGACAGCACAGCTTGGCTCAAGTGAACCTGCGATAGTGTAGCCTTAGTGCATTAGCATACCTTATTAATAAGGTAATAACGGCTTAAGCTTTCCGCGTAGACTCACATATTCATCAGATATTGGTAACTAGCTTCCCCTAATATTACGTTTGTTTCAATAGCACTTCAATTAAGCCACTTTTCACGGCTCGAATCTTGCGTGGCTGTGTCCCCTTCACCCGTAATTCTCTTTTGTCTTTAATTATACAAAATCTGCATTTCTATTCAACACATATTTCTTCGTAAGCGATGAGTGATCGTCGGAATTGGGCTTAAACATCCCGTTACGACGAGGTCATTAGGGACAGAACACGTACGAGGAAAGAAATTAGCTGTGCCCTCCTCAAAGAAATCAGCCCTGTACTTCCCTTAAGCGATGTAGAGAACCCATCAACTCAGCGGTGCTTCTCTCAGAAACCATCTGTAGAGTTTAGAGCATACCAAGTCATCCACAATTAACGGAAAAACTAAAAATAATCAGTAATCTGAGAAGTGTAAGTTAATTACCATCTTTTGCAACTGAATGAAAATCTTAAGACCAGACTCGTTTCGCTTTATTCTAAGCCATCTTCAGTGATCACTGTAACAGTATTGTTTTTTCTCTTACAATTTGGTTTGTTATGATTATTAACATTTGAATACTATTATAAACGGTTTTTTATCGTTTGCTGCATTCTTCTTCGTCTTCCACATGTATGTGATACGCTTATGCACACAGCGCTTTCTTTGCACTAAACATATCCACATTTCTGCGTTGTGGAGTATCACTGTCCTCTCGCCATATTGCGGGATGCGTTAGTCTGTTGTTTGTTTTGGTAGTGGTGGGAGTGTCTTCTATCGCTCTGTCAGTGTTTATATTTCCGACTAGGGAGGGAGTAACAATTAGAGAGAGAGAGAGAGAGAAAGAGAGGGAGGGACAGAGAGAGAGAGAGAGAGAGACAGAGTGTAAGTTATTGCTTTGCTATGGTCCAGTGGTGGATAATCTGTGGCGCGATATTAGATAGTTTGTGATGTTATTTTGTGGTGTCTGTGGGGACTGTTCTTTCTCAACAATTGCTTTTATTAGTTGCTGATGTTTGTCTAGTCATTTATTATATTTTTCTCCTCTATTATTGCTTTCTGAATTTGGAATTTTTAGTGTAGGTTGAGGAGACCATCCACCACTTTACCATAATAAAGCAGTAACTTACGCACACAGTGGCTAGGATATGTTAGCTTCCTTCACACACACACACACACACACACACACACACACACACACACACACACCTCACACTTTCTCTCTCTCCTCCTTTTCGGAAAATATAAACACTCACGGTATGGTAACAGGCGCTCCTACCTCTATCAAAACAAACAAAAGACGAATGCGTCCCGTAATAGCAGAACAAAACTTAAGAAATGTCGAGAGGACAGTGATATTTCCCAACACAGAAATGTGAATATATTCAGTGCAGTGAAACTGCTGTGTGCAAAAACCCAACACATACACGTGAGCGAGCGAGGTGGCGCAGTGGTTAGCTCACTGGACTCGCATTCGGGAGGACAACGGTTCAAGCCAGGGTCCAGCCATCCTTATTTAAGTTTTCCGTGATTTTCCTAAATCACTTCAGGCAGACGCCGAGATGGTTCCTTTCAAAGAGCCGACGAGACCGATGACCTCGCTGTTTGGTCCCCTCCGCGAAATCAATCAACCAACCACATACACGCGGAAGATGAAGAAGAATGCAGCAAACAACAAAAAATTGTAAGAGACTAAAAATTGTAAAAACTGTTTACAGTAATAAATGAAGCATACGAACTATTGTTACAGTGACCACTGAAGATGCTTTAGAATAAAGCGAAACGCGTCTACTCTTAATAACATTTTCATTACAGCTGCAAAGACGATAATTCACCTATACAACTTCTGTATGTGCAACTGCGGAAGAAAAGAGGCCGAAAAGCAAAGAAGAGTGACATCTGAGAAGTAATTGCTATAATGACGCAGTTTTCGCATTTGTTTACGGTTTTTCAGAAACGAAAATACTGGCTGTAAAAAAGTTACATTCCTCACAGCCATGTGACTCCATGTGACTCCTCAACTGTACCCACAGTGTGTGTCGTGTGTAAAGCGACTGTCTGAATTTAATACTCTACATACCTTTGTAATTAGGAGTAATGACCTTAAGCATAACGGTTGGCCAAAGCCGTGTTACAGCGAAATTTTGTAAGTATATTAGTAGGAATGTTTTCCTTTCGATTTCACAATTTTGGAATCAAAATTAATGAAAAAAATTAATTTCGTTCAAACGTTAACTGGAAAGTTGACATAGGTATGGCGAATAATTTAGTGTCCTCCAGGATTGGATTTACTTGATAATTTTACGTATCAATAGAAAAGCATTCATACGCACATTGGTATGAACTACATTATTATTCAATCACAAATATAACAATTTAAGCAATATGGAAATATTCTGTGCAGCTATTAATACCCTGTGACGTTTTTAACTGCCACCATGAAGAATTTGTGCAGTTAAATGAAATAAATGTTAGTCTCAAATAGCATTACTGAAGCAAATTTGTTTTCACATTTCAGTGTAATAACTATTATTAATTTATTACAAAGTGTTTAAAGATGATTAAGTAAACTTCGTCGAAATTACCGTTAACAGATGAAAGCCAAAAATATTCAAAAAAAATTTAAAGCTGATCTACACAAAGGTAACTTGTTGGTCTGTGTAGACGAGTTATGGAAGCGGGAATCAGGAGTTAAGTGGCACACTGGTCTCTCTCTCTCTCTCTCCCTCTCTCTCTCTCTCTCTCTCTCTCTCTCTCTCTCTCTCTCTCTCTCTCTATCCCTCCTTTAGCGTTTCCGTCGCTATTTTATGGTTAATAATTCATGGCTATAAATGTCTTAATCTGCCATTCCAATACATCGCCACCACACGTATATCAAGCCACATGTTTTCCTCCGTACAGCACAAGCGCTCACGGCTACATTCAAAGCACATTGACACCATGGGGGGAGGTGGGGAGAGGGGACGTGGTGTCAAACTCATAGAGGGACTTCCGGCAACACGTCCTTGATTCGCTGCCAGGCCACTAGGAGCGCTGCACGTTAATTAATCCTAGAGAGCCTATATAGGCGCTTTGATCAACCATCCTTCACCTTGTTTTCTTACTGGGCGATTTAAAGTCTCCCATATTTGTTTTCATTTCGTCGTAAACAGAAGCTTGCCTCATCATGTTGTGTTTGTGATTACGACTTCTTGTGAGTATTGTGCTCTTTGGATCGCATTGTGAATATGTTGCTCGTATTCTGGCTGATATGTACTCACAGCCATTATACTGATTAGAGTAAATGATGCCATATTCGTTTTTGACTGATATAAAACAGAATCTGGTTCCACTGTACGGCATTTTGTGAATTCATGTAATTTTTTCTGCTCAGGAAACCGTTTCGAACTGCTCGAGCTAAATGAGTTCCTAGTATGTTGCTCATGATCTATTTTTGTTCACATCCGGTTTACATACATTCTCACACTTAATGGAGAACTCTATGTCAGCAGCCTTTGACAGAAATGGTATTCAACTTTGCTACATCTTATCGCAGAATGAGTATGCAGTTCAGCTTTGAATGGTGTTGCTTCTTACCGCTGAATATGTTTTATAGTCAGAGACTAGAGCATTCTTCCTTGCAAATGCTAAAAATGCAACAGTAATAACTCCCAAGTGTTGGTACGTTATTAATAGGTTCTACAAACAGTAAATTTTATCGGAAATCAATATACTAGAGTTCATCCTCTTACTCCAATGAAAATTTCAAAGCAAATAATACGCACTCTCATGCTTTCATCATTGTAATGCGCTAGTCAATTCTGCATAACAAGCGTTTACTAAATGCAGCAGCATTCAGTACACTGAAAGTACGTTCACACAATACTGCACAATTCCGCGTAACATATGCACCTTGACGAAGAATATTTTTCCGCGTAATAGTACCTGGCACGATAACTGCGTATTCCGTCTCTAAGACTTCAAAGTATATACACAGTTGCAAGAACCAACACCATCCAAAGTTGAATTACATACTCATTCTGTGACAAGACGTAATGAAGTTGAATCCCAATTCTGTCAAAAGCTGTTGTCCATTAAATGCGAGAAAGCTTGAGAAACGGGTGCGAACAAAAATAATGTAGCACATGAGCAATCATAAAACACAATTAAATAGAGTAGTTCACACACGGATTCGTAAGCAAGAACAAATATACGTGGGTCTACAAAACATCCTGTGGACAAGACTAGTTTCTGTTGTATATGAAACAAACATATAATCATTTACTCCACCCAACATTACAAATGCGAGCAAAAATCAAGCAGAATATGAGCAACAAACTGACAGTGCAATTCAAAGAGCCCAGTACACAAAAGAAATCACAATCAAGAACACAATCTTATGAATCCAGCTTCTGAGTCATGTCAGACGATTTTTAGGTTTTTACATTTTTAGAGCGCGATTACTTCTACTTTATAACGGCCGTACAATCAAAACTGCAATACTGATTTTTATAAACAAACAATTTTATGGTAAAATGGCTCTGAGCACTATGCGACTTAACTTGTGAGGTCATCAGTAGCCTAGAACTTAGAACTAATTAAACCTAACTAACCTAAGGACATCACACACATCCATGCCCGAGGCAGGATTCGAATCTGCGACCGTAGCGAGCGCTCGGCTCCAGACTGTAGCACCTAGAACCGCATGGCCACTCCGGCCGGCTTTTCCGGTAAAATGCCTCCACGATGCCATTTACAAAATTTAAATGACTGTGAATCCCAGCTACGAGAAGTTAATCTTAGTTTTTGATTGAACTGTCTGAGAAAAAACTAGGCTACTTTGCAAAGTGTAACGCTCCAAGGACAGAAAACCCCAATTAACAAACCTTGTGGAAACTTAAAGTAGGAAAGTGAGTCATCTTGACAGTGGCGGCAACTATTGACGATAAAATCTACACTGGTAATACATTGATTAACTCATATATCATTCAAATTCTGAGAATAGCAAACAAAAAGGGGAGATAAAAGGAAAGGATTATCATAGATTCTTTATCAAACATCTATAGAATACATTCAAAATCATTCGATCGAAAGTTAAATCCAAGAAAGTAATTCAGTCAAATATAATATTTACTATGGAAGAGAGTTGTAACAGCATCGAAAAGGAAATTTAATGCGACTACAGTGCAACTCGATTATGGAAATGTTCAGTTAGTTAGTTGCTCTTGAGTCGCTCTAGAGTACTTCTGCGATAGTTGTCTGGACGCAAACGCTATTAGATTGTTTCAGGATTGGGAGTTTTAAAATTCGTGAGGCATAGACTGAAGTCTTGCTCAGTTATTCGACTGATGAAAGTTAATCTTTACCGTTCTCAACGCGACGGTATAGTAAGACGAGTGTTAGACTTCAGTTGAGTAATATTGGTTTATCGGACTTAGCCTTCGTGCTGATGAACAGTTACGAACCTTGAGAGCAATGGATCGACGACAGAAAAACAATTCGTAGTTTTGAGTAGGACACAATAAGACGAAGACACGAAGAAAGACAAGTACGCCGATTAGTCAAAAGTTGTCGTCAGCGTCACGATTACTGAACTGAACAGAAGTTAACCTTGAATGACATATCGGTGTGCGTGTGTTGTAGGGACAAACAATTAATTACAAAAGAAGAATAAAATCTGAGTCAAAAGATAAATGTTACGTGTCGCCTAACTCACTAAACGGACAGTACAATGTGTATTAATACAAGTTGATTGACTCTTTAAACATTTTAAGTGACTAAGCGAGTACATGAATAAGGACAGCAAAAAGTGATTAGTTTAAATCAGTATTGGCTGGCTCTGAGCACTATGGGACTCAACTGCTGAGGTCATTAGTCCCCTAGAACTTAGAACTAGTTAAACCTAACTAACCTAAGGACATCACAAACATCCATGCCCGAGGCAGGATTCGAACCTGCGACCGTAGCGGTCTTGCTAAATCAGTATTACGGCGCATTAAAAAAACATTTATTCCAACATAAGTTATTTCTGGAGTTACGTCGCACCGCTGTTAATAACTTGGCGTAGCAACGGCATACCAACGGAATAGCAGACAGCAAATTTTTATCCTCGCTATGTACGATGTGAAAAACGACCGTAATGATGAAATCAAGAATCAAGATTTTATTTAATCACGGAACTAACCGGGCATAAAAATAAAAATAAACGATTGCAGTTTACCAGTTCGCACTAGCCGAGAAGACTGTTGCGGGCAGACAGAATATTTCTAAGCCACGCGAGGAGTTGTGTTCTTACGAAAGTTACAGGTGCCGTTCCACGTCATGCCGACGGGGGCGAACATCGTTACTAGTCGCGTCTCCTCCCGGCGAGTGAAGGAGGAGGGAAGGGACGTCACAACAGTCACAAAAACGTTTCCTCTCGCGTACGACTTGAGGCTCACTCGCTAATTGTAAATGAAATACACTCCTGGAAATTGAAATAAGAACACCGTGAATTCATTGTCCCAGGAAGGGGAAACTTTATTGACACATTCCTGGGGTCAGATACACCACATGATCACACTGACAGAACCACAGGCACATAGACACAGGCAACAGAGCATGCACAATGTCGGCACTAGTACAGTGTATATCCACCTTTCGCAGCAATGCAGGCTGCTATTCTCCCATGGAGACGATCGTAGAGATGCTGGATGTAGTCCTGTGGAACGGCTTGCCCTGCCATTTCCACCTGGCGCCTCAGTTGGACCAGCGTTCGTGCTGGACGTGCAGACCGCGTGAGACGACGCTTCATCCAGTCCCAAACATGCTCAATGGGGGACAGATCCGGAGATCTTGCTGGCCAGGGTAGTTGACTTACACCTTCTAGAGCACGTTGGGTGGCACGGGATACATGCGGACGTGAATTGTCCTGTTGGAACAGCAAGTTCCCTTGCCGGTCTAGGAATGGTAGAACGATGGGTTCGATGACGGTTTGGATGTACCGTGCACTATTCAGTGTCCCCTCGACGATCACCAGTGGTGTACGGCCAGTGTAGGAGATCGCTCCCCACACCATGATGCCGGGTGTTGGCCCTGTGTGCCTCGGTCGTATGCAGTCCTGATTGTGGCGCTCACCTGCACGGCGCCAAACACGCATACGACCATCATTGGCACCAAGGCAGAAGCGACTCTCATCGCTGAAGACGACATGTCTCCATTCGTCCCTCCATTCACGCCTGTCGCGACACCACTGGAGGCGGGCTGCACGATGTTGGGGCGTGAGCGGAAGACGGCCTAACGGTGTGCGGGACCGTAGCCCAGCTTCATGGAGACGGTTGCGAATGGTCCTCGCCGATACCCCAGGAGCAACAGTGTCCCTAATTTGCTGGGAAGTGGCGGTGCGGTCCCCTACGGCACTGCGTAGGATCCTACGGTCTTGGCGTGCATCCGTGCGTCGCTGCGGTCCGGTCCCAGGTCGACGGGCACGTGCACCTTCCGCCGACCACTGGCGACAACATCGATGTACTGTGGAGACCTCACGCCCCACGTGTTGAGCAATTCGGCGGTACGTCCACCCGGCCTCCCACATGCCCACTATACGCCCTCGCTCAAAGTCCGTCAACTGCACATACGGTTCACGTCCACGCTGTCGCGGCATGCTACCAGTGTTAAAGACTGCGATGGAGCTCCGTATGCCACGGCAAACTGGCTGACACTGACGGTGGCGGTGCACAAATGCTGCGCAGCTAGCGCCATTCGACGGCCAACACCGCGGTTCCTGGTGTGTCCGCTGTGCCGTGCGTGTGATCATTGCTTGTACAGCCCTCTCGCAGTGTCCGGAGCAAGTATGGTGGGTCTGACACACCGGTGTCAATGTGTTCTTTTTTCCATTTCCAGGAGTGTATATTGTCACGAAATACGTATTTTGAAAAGCAAGAGTGCGAATTTTTTCGCCATATTGTCCCATATCCGAAGTTCAGTGCCAGGCCACTAAGAGTGGTGCTGTCTTTCTCTGCTTCCATATCGTAACAAGAGCTATTAACTTCTTATATTTCGGTGTTCCGTGACTGGTACTCATTTCCAGAAACAGATGGCAACTGTTCGACTCTTTTTAACAACAAATGAAGTCTTTCACCTGCCAGAGCAGTTCTGTATAAAATATTAATAAATATCTTTACGTTAATATATTTTTATACTACACGGTCTACTACTTGCATATTATTTGAACTTTAAAAGAAACGTTATCATAAAGTAATGAAATAAAATTACAACTTTGCACAAACAAAATAAAAACATTTACACAAACACACTCATGGTCATAAATTAAGGATAACTGCAGAATGTGGTGTCACACAACATGGCACTACACAAAACTGGCGCTAATAGCATAGGCACATAGGGAACACACACGACACATATCTGTAAGTCCACGGTATTGGGGATAAGTTGAGAAAACCTTCCCGAAACACACGTGCTACAAAACGCCACTGTTTCCTGCGCATGTGCTCCGACATCAATATGGTATATGATCACCATGCACACGGGTTGGAATACTCTGGATCAGGTGGTCGAGCAGCTACTGGGGTACAGCCTCTCATTCTTGCGCCCTTGCCTGTCGGAGCTCCTGAACTGTCGTAGGGGTTTGAAGACGTGCAGCGATACGTCGACCGGGAGCATCCCAGACGTGCTCGATGAGGTTTCGGTCTGGAGAACAAGCAGGCCACTCCATTCACTTGATATCTTCTGTTTCAAGGTACTCCTTCACGATGAGAGCTCGGTGGGGCCGAGCGTTATCATCCATCAGGAGGAAGGTGGAAGATGACAGCAAAGACTGTTGTGAAATATTTTGTGCGATCTTGGCATTTGGATGATTTTAAAAAACTAGAAAAGATAGCCCTTCAGTACTCTCAAAATGAAAAATATTTTTTGCAGTCTTGGCTTCTGAAGGGTTTTCAACAATGTCGGTTGAAAAAAATGGGGAATTCGTTTGGACCTCATGGAATATTCCAGCTTCAGCACCTATAGTTTCATGAAATTCCATTAGTTGATGGCGCTATAAGCTGCCTTCAAAACGGTGTTTATAACGGAGATGCGTTCCAAGCAGAGACTTACCACTGAGTTTCTCTTAGTGGAGATCCAGAGCAACAGTGATATCCATATGCGCTTGCAGAGTGGCTACAGTGACCTGGCAGTGGACAAAAGCACACTGTGTCGTTGGGCGAGCCGGCCGGCCGCACACAATTGTGACTGCTGCAAAACTGTGGCGTGCGGACACTCTCATTCGAGCTTATCGATGGAACACAATCAAACCTCTCGCTGGTCAGCTGGACGTCTCTGTTGGTAGTGATCACACACTCTTCCACACTCTCCTAATAGAATGTCATCAAGAACAACGAAGGACCATCTGTGCGGAATTACATGCGCGTTACGTGACTGGTCGTGACAATTTTTTGTCGAACATTGTCACGGGCGCTGAAACATGTGTTCACCACTACGAACCGCAGGCAAAACTACTGTTCATGGAGTGGTACGACACCACCTCTCCTCCGAAGAGAAACTTGAAAGTCACACCCTCAGCCAGTAAAGTCATGGCGAGGAAGACCCTGAAGGGGTTATTGTGTTTGATGTCGCCCTCGTGGTGCAACGATCAACTCTGATGTCATGCTACCGACAGGAAACAGAAGAAACAACTTCAGTCTGTTCGTCGTCACAAGAATGGAAACAAAACGAACTTCTTCTCCATGACATCGCAACGACTAGTACAAGTCTACGCGTCTGAGAGGAGCTGAAGAAACTTCAACGGGCTGCTCGTCACCCACCCTGGACGTCGTACCTTCCATCTGTTTGGCCCAATGAAGGGAGCAGCTCTGTGTGGAATATGGAGAGGTTGCTGACACAGCATACAGTTGACTCCGGCGTCGACCAGTAGAGTGGTGCAATGCCGGCTGGTAAACAGGCCCTCTCAGTCAGGTGGCTTAAAGCCGTCGCATTGATCAGAGATTATTTTGGGAAACAGGGTTGTGCAGCCAAAAGCGTGGAAAATAATTTAGTCTATTGGAATCCTGAATAAAGCCAACCTGCTTTCAGAAAACATGTGTGTTGCATTACTTAATGAATGACCCTCGTAGCAGGGACTTCGGAAAGAAGGATTGTAAAGTTTTTGCGCGTTAATAACAACATATTTAGTCTTATGTTAGCTGTAAGCGGAAAACGTCAATTTTGTTTAGTGGATAAAAATAAAAATATATGAGCCTCCAATGATAGGACTTTGTCCTTAAAGCCCTTTAGAATGACATCACCGGAACTCTGTCGAACGTGTTTCAAGTCGAAACACTGCGAGGTGCTGCTCGTTACGGCAATATAACACAGACCCATAACACGTTTTAAAAAGTCACCATTTTCCAACACAGGTGCATCCAAACAAGGAACCTCAGTGTCTTTATATGATAAGTGCACTGAAGAACCTGCGTTCAGAAGAACATACTAGAGCAAACAGTATTGGTATTCCATTCACCTGCTCATTATTATTATGAATCTGGCCGGAGAAAATGTTTAGAGGCAGTACTGGAGCAAGAGAACAAATTGGGGATTTAGTGTTCTGGTTTGTGGAACATTTGCCAAAGATGATTTTGCACTCGAGGACGGGTGTGCCGGCCGGCCGGTGTGGCCGAGCGGCTCTAGGCGCTAAAGTCTGGAACCAGGCATGGATGTGTGTGATGTCCTTAGATTAGTTAGGTGTAAGTAGTTCAAAGTTCTAGGGGACTGATGGCCTCCGAAGTTAAGTCCCATAGTGCTCAGAACAATTTTTGAACGGGTATGCCCCCTCAACGGCTAATATTGTAGAGCAGGACTCACACTTCCTTCCAGACTCCCATTGTACAGAAAAGCTCATTCATCTCCATGAGTTGAATGGTTGTGACACTCAATTCACAATAGAGCACTTTTAAGCACACTGGTCTTCACATTTTGCATTAGACCAAGCACTCTATAGTACAAGTTTTGTGCACGATGGAGCGACTGCTACAGTTACCACTTACCGATCACTTTGCTCTGACTGTCTATTTAGTATATGTATGATGTTAATGGTTTCCAGACTTTTAGAATACATCAAATCTCAGTTGTGGGTTTCCAGACCTCTCGAATTCATCAAGTCTCAATTGCGCATTGGACTTCAGGTGGTATTAACCATACTGAAAGGTTTTTACCACCAATTTCCAGAAATATCAACTGAAACTATGGAAAAAGTCTTCATGAGTGAGCGATGATTTTTCTTATGTTTCAGTTTTCCGTCTAGATCGTGAGTTTAACTTCTTTAATTATAGTAAATTCTAATCATGCCCGCTGATGCATCGTATGTATGGATCGTAATGACTCTTTCAACATTGTGTAAAGCCTGATGATGGTGCATTGAAGCGCCGAAACTGGTAACTACACAATAGATGACATTATAAGGACGGCTGTAGGTGTTTCATTTTCTTACAGTAACGCTTTTGTCCATCTCTGGCCCTTATGCAAGCAGTTACTAGGCTTGGCATTGCTTGACAGAGATGTCGGACGTCCTCCTGAAGCATATCATGTCAAATTCTGTGCAATTGGCGCGTTAGATTGTCAAAATCCCGAGCTATTTGGAGGGCCCTGCCAATAATGCTCCAAGCGTTCTCAATTGGGAATAGATGCGGCGACCTTACTGATGAAGGTAGAGTTCGGCAGGTACGAAAACAAGCAGTAGAAACCATATCCGTGTGCGGGCGGGCATTATCTTGTTGAAATGTAAGCCCACGATAACTCGTCATGAAGGTCAACAAAACGAGGTGTATAATGGACGTACCGCTGTGCTCTAAGGGTGTTACGAATGACAACCAAATGGTTCCTGGTATGAAATGTAACGGCACTCCAGACCATCACTCCTTGTCTTCGGGCCGTATGACGAGTGAGAGTGAGGTTGGTACCCTACTGCTGTGCAGGGTATCTCCATACACGTCTTTGGCATGGAATCTCAGTGACTGGAGTAGAACTGCCTTCAGTGGTGAGTGCCGGATTCGAATTGAGCCACAGTGACCATCTAAGACGCGTCTGTAGTCGCCCCAGAGAGCAGTGGGATACCAACCTGACTGTCGCTCGCCATACTGCCCCACAACTAGGAGTGATGGTCTGGGGTACCACATCATTTTATGGCAGAACCCCTTTTGTTGCCATCCATGCCATCATTGCAGCAGAGTGGCACCTCGAAGATATTCTATTCTCCGTGTTGTTGACATTCACGGCAAGCCATCCTGGGATTACATTTCAGCAAGATAATTTCCGCCCGCACATGGCAAGGCTTTCTACTGACTGTCTTCGTGCTTTTCAAACACCATCTTGGCCAGCAACGTCGCCGGATCTCTCCCCAATTGACAACGTTTGGACCATTGTCGGCAGGGCCTTCAACCAGCTCGGGATTGTGAAGATCTAACACGCCAGTTGGACAGAATACGACACGACATCCCTCAGAAGGACGTCAAACAACTTTGTCAATCAATGCAAAGCCGAATTACTACTTGCATAAGGGCCCAAGGTGGACCAAAGCGACACTGGCTTGCTCAATTCGTAAAATTCATTCCTTTGAATAAATCATTCGCTTTTTCTGAACTTGTAACCATTTGTTTGCCTGTACCATCACATCTACCGATTTTCGTTCCATTTGGGCAATTCCTTCATGGTGCACACTTTTTTCTGTTTTGTCCTGGAGTCTGGAACCCTTTTTTATGTTCACGACAACCTCAATGTGTGATCTAAGTAATGGTATGATAAGCACATAAGCACAGATAGCCTGGAGTACACTCTCCATACAACTCCATACTTCGCTTCGTTGGGCCTGGGCGCACTCGACTCCAATCAGCTAGTGACCATTCCCTGCGTTATTTGGCCCATCGAAAAAACTCAGCTTTGTACTCCGCTATGAGAAATGGCCCTATGTGATATATCCCACTCCAAATGTCTGTTGCATGCAATCCGTTTCATAATTCACAATGTTCACTCGGAATCTAAATTTAGATGGATCTGCGTTCACCGACAGCAGTAATGACAGTCATGTTTTAAACCGATTGTCAATTACATGGAGTGATACTTGCTTATGATTCCTGTCAGTGCGGGTCTTTTTATCACTACTGCTCTTATGCCGCACTACATGCTTGTGAATAGTACACCATTTCTTGAAAGATACGTTGTACAATTTATTGATACACCAATAGAATGAACAACTTCATTCACGGTACGGTCATGTGATCGTCCAAATACGATAGCTGCTTTGTCATTCTGTCAGGTGACCTCGTCGACACATCATAGTATGCTGATTCTGTACAACCGACTGGTATTACAAACCACTTCACTGACGTGATTTTCGTCAGCTCTGGACGGGCATACGACTGCTTGGTACCAATTGCACACCGTTGGCATGGCTCCATAGCGACCCGTGTGGTCTTTTGAGTTTTTTTCTGGAGTCATCAGGCTCCTGACTGGTTTGATGCGGTCTACCACGAATTCCTAACCTGTGCCAATCTCTTCATCTAAGAGTAGCACTTGCAGGTTATGTCCTCAGTTATTTTCTGGATGTATTCCAACATCCATCCTCCATTCATTGATGTCTTAGCAGATGTCTTATCATCATATCCCTTCTTCATGTCAGTTTTTCCCATATATCCCTTTCCTCCAAGATTCTGCGGAGAACCTCGTTATTTCTTATCAGTCCACCTAAATTTCAACATTATTCTAGAGCACCGTATCTTAAACACTTCTATTCTCTTTCGTTCCGTTTTTCCCACAGTTCATGTTTCATAACATACAATGCTATGCTTCTACCGTACATTCTCAGAAATTTCTTTCTCAAATTGAGGCCGATGTTTGATACTAACAGACTTCTCTTGGCCAGAGTATTAGTCTCCCTTCTTATGTCCTCCTTGCTCGGTCCATCATGGGCTATTTTGCTGCCCAAGTAGCAGAATTTCTTCACTTCGCATACTCCGTGATCCCCAAATCTGAGGTACGTTTCTCACCGCTCTCATTTCTCTACTTCTCATTACGTTCGTCTTTCTTCGATTTGCTCTCACTCAATTTTTTGTACTCTCTAGACTGTTCATTGTATTCAGCAGATCCTGTCAATCCTCTTCACTTCCACCAAGAATAGCAATATAATCAGCGAATCTTAGCAGTTATATCCTTTCATCATCAATTTTAATCCCACTCTTGAACCTTTTATTTTCCTCACTGCTGAACAGTAGGCGCAAAAGACTACAGCCCTGTTTTACATCCTTTTTAATTCGGCCACTTTGGTCTTGGTCTTCTGGTCTTGTGGTTCTTGTACATATTGTATATTACCCACATTTGCTTGTACCTTATCCCTGTTTTTCTCATAACTGAGAACATCTTGCACCAGTTTACTTTGTCGCACGCTGTTTACAGGTCAAAAAATCCCTCGAAAGTGTCTTGATTTTTCATCAGTCTCGCTTGTCGCTTCTATTATCAACCGCAGTGTAAGAACTGTCTCTCTGCTGCCTTTTCCTTTTCTAAAGCCAAGCTGATCATCGTCTAACAGATCCTCAATTTTCTTTTCCATTTTTTTCTGTTTACTATTCTTGTCAGCAGACTGGAAGCTTGAGCTGTTAAGCTGACTATGCGATAATTCTCGCATATGTTGGCTTTTGCAGTTTTCCGACTTGTATGTACCATGTTTTTCCGAAAGTCTGATGTTAATTCGTCAGTCTCATACATTTTACTCAGCGACGTGAATAGTCGTTTCGTTGTCACTTTCCCTAAAGATTGTAGAACTCCTGATGGGATGTTATCTACCCCTTCTGCCTTATTTGAGCTCAAGTCGTCCAAAACTCTTATATTCTGACTCTAGTACTTGATTCCCTATCTCTTCCCCGTCGGCTCCTATTTCTTCTTCTACTACACCCTTAGATATGTCCTTCTCGCAGCGGCTATCAATGTTTTCACCTATCCGCTCGCTTCTTCGCATTTAACAGTCAGTCCTTGCGACAATCATTTGTTCGAGTCAGTTACGAATATTCTGTCCGGTGAGCTTACTGTATTGTCAAGATTACCACATTTGAGGATCTTTGTGAATCATCTTATTCACAATGAGTTGTTGCTGATCACTGATGACAGAAAATCTGCTACACCATATTACTGCTATGTTAGAAACGTGTCCTGACTTATTTTCTCCTAGCTGTCTGCACCTAATGAAGAGTAATTCATTTGTATACGGACTCTGAACGTTGCCATTTATGCATACATGTTGCTCAAGCAACACACCGACTGCAACACTAGAAGTGTCAGAACAATAATTACAGGTTTAAAAGCATTCAATTAGCACGATTTGCATTGCATACTGATTTACAATGCCTTATCGTTCCTTCGTCATCCTATGAAGGTAGCTCCGTCGTAGAAAAACACACTACCCTATTCTATGTACATCTATCTCGTTCTTCCATCCAATCTCTTCCCGCACGACGCTGTCATTTTATTGATATACAACCTGTGAGCTTACGTGCAGGGATACCAACTGGAAAAAGAAGGAAAGATTATTCGGTTTTACGTCCTGTCGACATCGAGGCCATTAGAGACGGAGCACAAGCTCGTATTTCGTCAAGGATAGGGACGAAAATCGGCAGTGCCCTTTTAAAGGCGCCACCCCAGCATTTGCCTGGAGCGACTTGGAGAAATAACCGAAAAACGTAAATCTGTATGGTCGGACGAGGGTTTGAACCGTCGTCCTCCTGAATGCGAGTCCAGTAAACTAACCACTGCGCCGCCTCGCTCGTTGGTACCAGCTGGAAGAAAACCAATGGAGTCAGTTTTGGTCAACATTATACGCCCTGTTGCAAAATTGGTTGCTGCATTCCATTTCCATTCTGTTGATATTTCGGCGGGCTTTACCAAGTGGTAGGATATTTCAGTGGCATGCTCCAGTTCAAACTGTGAGTGGTGAGTTTCTGTCATATCATTAGATCCTCATGACAAGGACTCTGGTAATGTACTCGCTCGAGATGAACCCTAGCATCCGAAGCTCAGGATTAGTAGGGCGTCAGTTTGCAAGTCAAACTTGCAGACAGTGGAGCTCTCTGAGAAGACCTGTTTTATTCCCAGTTATTATCTCAGTCTTCACAGTCTCATTAGCACAGACCTGTGAGGCCCTGTTGTATACATGAAAGGAAGCCTGTCCAGAAAATATGCACTACGCAACAGCGGTACGTAACCCGTTTACCTCATAGTGGCTTCCACATATGTCTAACGTAGTTTCTGCAGATTTCAACGTAATTAACTAGAAATATGTTAAAGTTACGAAAACTGCTGACTTTCAGATTTTGCCATCGTCTCTAGTTCGTAACTCACAAACATATAACATGTATACAAAGTTTGTAAGTAAAGTATGATGATTAAAGTTTATAAACGACTTTTAGCATTTACTGTCGCTCACCAATACGAAAGCGAAAGAAGGCAACTTCTTTCACAACAATTTATAAGTTCCCTGTTCTTGCCCCTCGACCTGTGGGCTGACTGTTGCACGAAGTTGAAGGGATACGTTGCAAATTTAACTTGCCCGACCAATTAACAACCCATAATGAAGTGAGATTATGCAGCTCACTAGAAGCAAAATGTTTTGATCTACGCTGTAAGTGCGGAAATCCAACGGCCTCGCCGTAGTGGTTAACACCGGTTTCCGTCAGATCACCGAAGTTAAGCTCTGTCGGGCTTGGCTAGAACTTGGATGGGCGACCGTCCGAGCTACCGAGCGCTGTTGGTAAGCGGGGTGCACTCAGCCCTTGTAGGGCCAATTGACGAGTTACCTGGCTGATAAGCAGCGGCTGCGGTCACGTAAGCTGACAGCGACCAGGAGAGCAGTGTGCCGACCACATGTCCCTCCGTATCCAGGGACGCCTATCAGCTGGGGATGGCACTCCGTCGGTCGGCACCGTTGAGTCTTCTGACGCCTGTACGGACGGAGAAAGATAAGTGAGGAAAATTTAAGTCCATTGTAATTTTTGTTGCCGATTACAAGCTACAAATGCTACAAATAAACAATGTGCATATGAATACTGGATACATACTCGTAACTTCACAAGTTGTTCGTGGTCGTTTCCACTGGCTTGTTACCGAGTAATTTCAAGTAATATTATTCGGTACATCCCATTTGGTAGTCAGGGGAACCACAGCTTCGTTTATACATTGTTACTTTATTGTCACTGTAAAGAAATTTCCAAAAACTCTCCAAAATTTTAAAAATCCTCTTAAATTCCTTTTTTAATTAATGAAACTTCCCAAGGTCGTATTACCTGTACACAGTCCCTTTATTAGGCAACACAACCGGTTTCACACCATTACAGGTGCATCTTCAAGAGATAACGTTTCACTTCATGAGGCTAGAAAGAGAGTACTACGTCCCGTCATTCAATCTGGAAATGGATTGAGTAATTGATCATCGAATGACTAAACTTGGGTTTTATGCGCCACAAGGTGAACGTCGGAAAGGTCAGAACTCATACTCCATAATGCACCAAAGCTCTTTTATAATAAACTCAAGAGTCTAAAAACTAGGATCATTAAGCATAGTCCTAAAATTCAGTTCAGATTAAAAGAGGAGTGCAGTTAGCACAGACAAGATATCTGCCATATTCGTAAAACCATAGTTCATACAGATCATCTACACTGAGGAGCCAAAGAAACTGGTACACCTGCCTAATATCATGTAGGGCCCAAAAGAGCACGCAGAAGTGCCCTAACACGACGTGGCATGCACCCGACTAATGTCTGAAGTAGTTATGGATGGACCTGAGACCATGAATCCTGCAGGGCTGTCCAAAAATCCGTAAGAGTACGAGGGCGTGGAGGTCTCTTCCTAACAGCACGTTGCAAGGCATCCCAGATGCGCTCAATAATGTTCGTGCCTGGGGAATTTGGTAGCCAGCGGAAGTGTTTAAACTCAGAAGAGTATTCCTGGAGCCACTCTGTAGCAATTCTGGATCTGTGGGATGTCGCATTGTCCTGCTGGAATTGCCCAAGTCCGTCGGATTGCACAATGGACATGAATGGATGCAGGTGAACAGACAGAATGCTTACGTACGTGTCACCAGTCAAAGTCGTATCTAGACCTATCAGGGATCCCACATCACTCCAACTGCACACACCCCACACCATTACAGAGCCTACACCAACTTGAACAGTCCCCTGCTGATATGCATGGTCCATTGATTCGAGAGGTTGTCTCCATACCCGTACACGTCCATCCGCACGATACAATTTGAAACGAGACTCGGTCCGACCGAGCAATATGTTTACCGTCATCAACAGTCCAATGTCGGTGTTGACGGGCCCAGGCGAGGCGTAAAGCTTTGTGTCGTGCAGCCATGAAGGGTACACGAGTGGGTCTTCGGCTCCGAAAGCCCATATCCATGATGTTTCGTTGAATGGTTCGCACGCTGAGGCTATTTGATGGCCCAGCATTGAAATCTGCAGCAATTTGCGGAATGGTTGCACTTCTGTCGAGCTGAACGATTTTCTTCAGTCGTCGGTAGTCCTGTTCTTGGATGATCTTTTCCCGGCTGCAGCAAATCGGAAATTTGATGTTTTACCGGATTCCTGATATTAACGGTTCACTCCTGGAATGGTCATACGCGAAAATCTCCACTTCATCGCTACCTAGGAGATGCAGAGTCGCATCATTCGTCTGCCGACTATAAGACTACGTTGAAACTCACTTAAATCTTAACCGACCTAACAACTGCGCCAGACACTTGTTTTATATAGGCGTTGGGCGACAGTAGCACCGTATTCTGCCTGTTTACATATCTCTGTATTTGAATATGCAATCCTATACCAGTTTCTTTGGCGCTTCGGTGTATATAAGACTGTGCTAAGATAGTGGTGAAGGAGCGATGAAAATGTAAAGTGGCTGTCCTGTGATAGGCTACTGAGAGTCCATTTTATCTCATATACATTACAGTGGGCTGTTGTAAAAGTCACACTGTATAAGAGGTCACTGAGAGCTAATAATATAAACTACAACCAATGACCATTTTAAACTTTCGTAGTTCCTTCACTACCTTCTTACCACAGTTTTACAGGTGACCTACATGAACTATGGTTTTATCCATCTGGCGAAGATCTTGTATGTGCCAAATGCATTCCTCTTAACTTTTTAAGAGGTCACGAAATTAATCGGTTTATAACTTGACCCTTGCGACATCGTACATACACTCTAGCGTTATGAGATGAAAAGTTGTTGTCACCTGAAGATGCACCTATAATGATTTGAAACCGGTCGTGTTGCCTAATAAAGGAACGTATGTACAGCCAATACGGCCTCTAAGAATTTTTATTCATTTTTAAAAATAATTTATAGGACTTATTTTCCAGAATTATTTGTAATTTCTTTATAATAATAATACTACTCGGACCAAGATATACGACTATTAATTCAAAATCAAATTACTAAAGTACTTATAACATTCTGAGAATTGTGTATGGTTGTTATAAGTGTTGCGCCAATTTTCTGGTTAATCCTGTTCAGTTTTGTAACTGTATGAAATGTTTTGTTATTTTACAGAACTAATGCTTTAAATAGATGTTCATAATGTCCTCGGACTTTTTCGCGACGGAATGGATAGCGACGTGCTGTAAACTGCTGCTAACGTTTTAGCGTCCCAGAAGACAGTCGTACAAATTCAGCAGCTCGGATTGCACCAATGAGCGGGCCTGAATAAGTGTTGACTGGAGACTCCTAAACCAGAATCTTCACGTCAGCCCAAAGGACTGACTCTGTTGTTGTTGTTGTTGTTGTTGTGGTCTTCAGCCCAGAGACTGGTTTGATGCAACTCTCCATGCTACTCTATCCTGTGCAAGCTTCTTCATCTCCCAGTACCTACTGCGACCTACATCCTTCTGAATCTGCTTAGTGTATTCATCTCTTTGTCTCCCTCTACGATTTTTGCCCTCCATGCTGCTTCCAATACTAAATTGGTGATCCCTTGATGCCTCAGAACATGTCCCACCAACCGATCCCTTCTTCTAGTCAAGTTGTGCCACAGATTTCTCTTCTCCCGAATTCTATTCAATACGTCTTCATTAGTTATGTGATCTGCACATCTAATCTTCAGCATTCTTCTGTAGCACCTTATTTCGAATGCTTCTAATCTTTTCTTGTCTAAACTATTTACAGTCCACGTTTCACTTCCATACATGACTACACTCCATACAAATACTTTCAGAAACGACTTCCTGACACTTAAATCTATACTCGATGTTAACAAATTTCTCTTCGTCAGAAACGCTTTCCTTGCCATTGCAAGTCTACATTTTATATCCTCTCTACTACGACCATCGTGAGTTAATTTGCTCCCCAAATAGCAAAACTCATTTACTACTTAATGTGTCTCATATCCTAATCTAATTCCCTCAGCATCACCCGATTTAATTCGAAACATTCCATTATCCTTATTTTGCCTTTGTTGATTTTCATCTTATATCCTCCTGACTATCAGCGTTAAATTTATTCACCACGAGCAATCCGTTCTTTCTGAAACTGTACATTAAGGAGGCTCCCCGACAACGATACGACATATTCAGACCACATACATCTGTCAGCTATTATTTACGGTGCAGCAATCCACAAAGGGCGGGAAGGAGCATTGTCAAGCAACATGTGGAGCTGTAGTTAACCGGTAAAGAACCACTATAGGCCATGCGATTGTAAAACCAGTAATTCGGCCTACATTCCTGAACGGCTTATGAACGATTTTCGGTACAGGCTACAATTAATCCGAAAACTGGAACTTTGCATCAGGATTATATGAGACTCGTCTTAGATATAACGACTGTTAATAGCCATAGATCACAAGAGATGCATCTCTATGGTTTATTGTGGGTCCAACATATAAATTTTAAAATAATGTTAAAAAGTCATATCATATTACTTTAACTATAAAATCTGCCAAAATATCAGTAGACAAAGAGAGGATGTCGCTCCCCCTACGCCACTCCGAATCTGTCTACTGTTTTCGTCAGTTTTGTTGACAATACAATGTAAACTGCTTGCAGGATATGCCTTTACACACCATCATACTCATCATTACGTAGATAGTTACTTGGCAGATTTTGTAGATTACACGATGATTCAAAAGTTTTCTCTTTTTCTCTGAAGGTGATGACTGTCAGGTGGAAACTGGTTATGGCAATGTGAAATGCTCATGTGACTGTCATTAAGAAGGTGTGTTATAAAGTTGGTTATGACCCTCGTAAAATGAAAATGAGATAGCATTATCCACAAGTTTTGAGTGGGTGTGCAAGCCGCAACACACACACCAACTCAGGGTAGGGATGGCGGTCATCGCTGAAACAACCGGTTTCCGGTTGTACCGGTTTTTTTTTGAACGGCAGTTTAAATGGACGGTTCAAATCGCTCAAAACAGCCGGTTTCTGAAATAACCGACTTTCGGTCTTTTATTGCTATCATTTCCTGTAATAAATGTAGAAATCTAACAAACACTGAAAAATTTTGACTCCCGCTGTTACAAGATACATAGAATAAAATATTAAACTAAATAGGCAAGTAAAAGAAACTGAAGTCCGTGCACCATTCGCTGTTTTTGTCGAATAGCGGTAAGTGGTTGACTACTATAAAAGATTACCAGTATTCTCCTATTGATTCTCATTTTCATAAACTCTGCTCAAAAATTATTTTGTAATCGGTGATCATGTCACTATTTGGACATTACGAATAGTTAGTGCTGAAGGGTGAAAGTTGAAGAACTCTATTTTTCGTGTTAATTTGTCCGTTTCTAAGGGCTAAAAGCAGATAAATGAATGTTGTGCAGTTACAGGCAGCAGACCAGCTGCTTTCTATTTTCATTTTAAGTTTGTTGTGGCTCCTCCAGTTTTTAGCTTTTTACAGAAAAAGGATCACTGTACTTCACTGATACCGTCTTTAACAAGATACTTCCAGAATAGGGATGGTGCCGCTCTGTAATACAACTGATGTCCGAGGACGATAGTGAGAAAGAACCGTTTACTCCAGTTTGGGCAAGTCTTGCAAGTTGAATGTACACGCGTACCATATGATAGGCCACACCACATGATAACATGACAATTATCTCGTCAATGCTGTACCAGCAATCCTGTATCACGCTTTTGTTGCTTGTCCCTGTCAACATCGTTAGTAAAGTAATACTTTCTGTAACAACGCAATATTTCAAAGCAATGCAACTTTTACTAATAAAAATTACTCGTTTTTTTAAAAAGATTACTTAAAAACGAGAAATTTTATCCCTGCTGCTATGGCTCATTAATGTTTCAGATTTTTTATCTGTTTATTAGTAAAAAATAAAAGCGCTTGTTACAACAGTGACCAAACAAACACCGAAAAATGCTGATCATCCAGAACAAAGACACCGGTAATGGTTTTAACCAGTTGGTTTCCCCATCCCGGGCTATTCCGTGGGGGTGCAGGCACAGAGAGGGCGCAGAAACTAACTGAAAAAAAGAAATGTAGTTGAAGAATTAAACAGGGGAGACCCCTGAGTTCTCCTGCCCTTCGCGTTTCTATCTTCCGCCTACTAAAAGAGGCGACTGTAAACGCACACTGACGTCACAGTGCCATTTCGTGGAATCAGCATCACAAAGAAACGGCTATTACAAAACTGACGCCTGTCGCTCACAAGCTATGGCAACAATGTACACGGTTCACACAGCCGCCGCCTACACAAATAGCCTATGTTCAATAATGGAGCTCATGCTGCTACTCCGCTACGGTATTCTAGGTTCTCAAAAGTCGGGCAGCGAATGCTGAAGCAAATACGCTATTTGGGTGAAGGTTTCTTATTTCTGCAGATTTCTATCGGTTGAGGACTGGAGCGTGACTGAACTAGAGTACTTCCAAGTATTGCTAGAGTTTTAAGTGAAATGAGAAGCAGATTTCACGTAAATCACACCATTTCACCTAACTTTAATTTCCTATCAGGAAATGCCATAAAGGAAAATTCTGTATCTTATCTTGAAAATTATACAACTTATTTTGTTGCTAAATATAGCAGATATTGATTCATCGGAGCTAGATAACGAAATAGATGCTTTAAGTTCCAGATGGTAGGGCTGATGAAGAGTAATGACGTTGATTTGATGGAATTATATTTTCCTGGAGACAAGTGAGTCTCAACTTTATCTTCGATAAGGATAGAGGCTGAAATAATAAATTACTTTTGTGCCACAACCAGGGCTTGAACCGAGGTCTCCTACTTACTAGGCAGATGTGCTTATCACAACACCTTTATTGCTACCATAGGCGCACGGACTGAGGAAAATTACCTGAAGCTGTGAATTTATGTTAGGAAGGGCGTTGGTAGCCACAATGCTATGATAGGGTGGTGATTAGCACAGTTGCCTAATAAGCAGGACATCTGTATTCAAGTCTTGGCTGTGAGAAATTTTGATTCACTGGTTCAGCTTCTATCCTCATCGAACGTAAAGTACTTACGTCGTTGTCTATTTTACATGTTCTTTTCAAAGTATAAGTTAAGAGATGCTTGTCCAAGCGCCTAAACAAGTTTCATGATGCCAGAATGAGATTTTCACTCTGCAGCGGAGTGTGCGCTGATGTGAAACTTCCTGGCAGATTAAAACTGTGTGCTTGCCTGCGAAAGGCAAGGGTCCCGAGTTCGAGACTCGGTCCGGCACACAGTTTTAACCTGCCAGGAAGATTCAAGTTTGATTATATTTATGACAACGTCAGTGACTGCAGCATCTTGTAAACCCAGTTTCAGTAGGCTAAAGTCGATAAGAAAACTATTTTGGTGGAAATAGACGTTTATACAATTTCTAATTTATTTAGTTGTAAAATGTAACTTACTGAGCGAGGAACATATGTAAACTAGAGTCGCTCGAATCGGAACTGGAACATCTCAGCAATGCGTTGCTGAAGACTTGATATTTGTCCGCTGCGATATAAATAGCTACACTACTGGCCATTAAAATTGCTGCACCACGAAGATGGCGTGCTACAGACGCGAAATTTAACCGACAGGAAGAAGATGCTGCAATACGCAAATGATTAGCTTTTCGGAGCAATCACACTAGGTTGTCGCCGGTGGTGACACCTACAACGAGCTGACATGAGGAAAGTTTCCAACCAATTTCTCATACACAAACGTTGTTGTGATGCCTCGTGTAAGGAGGAGAAATGCGAACCATCACGTTTCCGACTTTGATCAAGGTCGGATTGTAGCCTATCGCGATTGCGGTTTATCGTATCGCGACATTGCTGCTCGCTTTGGTCGAGATTCAATGACTGTTAGCAGAATACGGAATCCGTGGGATCAGGAGGGTAATACCGAACGCCGTGCTGGATCCCAACGGCCTCGTATCACTAGCAGTCGAGATGACAGGCGTCTTATCCGCATGGTTGTAACGGATCGTGCTGCCACATCTCGATCCCTGAGTCAACAGATTGGGACGTTTGAAAGACAACAACCATCTGCACGAACAGTTCGACGACGTTTGCATCAGCATGGACTATCAGCTCTGAGACCATGGCTACGGTTACCCTTGACGCGGCATCACAGACAGGAGCGCCTGCGATGGTGTACTCGATGACGAACCTGGGTTTACGAACGGCAAAACGGCATTTTTTTGGATGAATCCAGGTTCTGTTTACAGCATCATGGTGGTCGCATCCGTGTTTGGCGACATTGCGGTGAACGCACATTGGAAGCGTGTATTCGTCATCGCCATACTGGCCTATCACCCGGCGTGATGGTATGGGGTGCCTTTGGTTACACGTCTCGGTCACCTCTTGTTCTCATTGACGGCACTTTGAACAGTGGACGTTATATTTCAGATGTGTAACGACCCGTGGCTCTACCCTGCATTCGATCTCTGTGAAACCCTACATTTCAGCAGGATAATGCACGACCGCATGTTGCAGGTCCTGTACGGGACTTTCTGGATACAGAAAATGTTCGACTGCTGCCCTGGCCAGCACATTCTCCAGATCTCTCATCAATTGAAAACGTCTGGTCAATGGTGGCCGAGCAACTGGCTCGTCACAATACGCCAGTCACTACTCTTAATGAACTGTTGTATCGTGTTGAAGCTGCATGGGAGCTGTACCTGTACACGCCATTCAAGCTCTGTTTGACTCAATGCCCAGGCGTATCAAGGCCGTTATTACGGCCAGAGGAGGTTGTTCTGGGTACTGATTTCTCAGGATCTATGCACCGAAATTGCGTGAAAATGTAATCACATGTCAGTTCAAGTATAATATATTTGTCCAATGAATACCCGTTTATCATCTGCGTTTCTTCTTGGTGTAGCAATTTTATTGGCCAGTGGTGTATAAGCCAGCCACAAAGATATCTCTGAGATGTACTAGCGTCTGCAAAATCGACGGTTTTATTCCCGTTCACAAAAGAGACTGCTAACTGAGTAATAAAGATTTGGCAAAACCGCTGTAATCTAAAAAATAACCCGGAAGATAACAGGAACAACTCAAGTCTGCCAAGGACACACGCAAACCGCGTCTAGTTTTGGAGCCGTGTACTTGAGTGCTACTAAAAGAACGATCGGAAAAGGACTAGAAGAACACAAGAGCAGTTATAGAAGAGGAGAAACTGACAGATCATCTGTTGTGGAAGATGATTTGTAGGGTGTTGTGTGATGTCCTTAGGTTAGTTAGGTTCAAGTAGTTCTAAGTTCTAGGGGACTTATGACCATAGATGTTAAGTCCTATAGTGCTCAGAGCCATTTTGATGATTTGTAAGCAGGAGACCAGCAGATTCGATTTGATGAGACTCAGGTACTAGCATCCACTAACAGATATTATGGACGAATACACAGAAATTACCAAACACTAAAACAATTTTAACCGGAAAGAGAAAGAGGTGAAACTAAATGCTCTCTGGATTCCGGTACTGAAGCAGATGTGTACCAGTCTTTCACCAAGGGGTGAAAGCAATAGCGGACGACAGCAGCCGACAAAAGCCAATTGCACTCTTGTTTCCGGAACATGTGACGTCACGCCTGTGTGTGCGAGTCGCGCCTGTGACTGCAGTCAGCAGCGATCCTGAGTGTGCATCGGACCTTCGAAAAAACTACAACCCCCTTGAATATGTGCTCCGTGGCTGGAGATGACAACTTTGTTGTATGCAAGACTTTTGTTCAGTATAGCTCATTTAAGTATTATTTTTTAACAATGCTTCCGTCTATTAATGCTATTCACAACATTATAAAATTTGCTAAACCTGAGTTGAAAAAATTTCAGATACGTAATTTTACGAAGCAGAAGGAGGGGTCCAGAGCCTCCTCGGTAAAGGGTTTGCTTCTATGGCAGCGTGAGTCGCGTGATTGTAGTCCTGAGCCCGCTAAATTTTCCGCGCCGCTGGTGGGTTTCGCACGTGACGATTCCCGGAACTGCCGAAACGCGTGCGGGCCAGTCAGCGGCAACGGCAGCAAGACCCGGCCGACCTCTGCTCCTGTCTGCCCTGAGTCAGCAGCGGCCGGAAACCGCAGAGCTGGCGATAACTGCCGCGGCTGCACTTAAATACAGAACTCTCCGTCCGCATCGACAGTCTTCAGCGCGAAAGCCCATCGCCACCGAAGCATCAGCGCCTCGCCTCTACAAGCACAGCGACATGCGTCAGTTCTCAGTAAGTCAAGCAACCAGCTGCGATATTGTTGGCTTAGGCGATGTTTAGAGGAGGTGCTCGTGACTTTCGGCAACCAGCGTGAAGAACCTGAGACCTTTTCCTACCGACTCATGTTACAAAATACACTAAAAATTAAATTATTTTCATAAGATTTTATTGACAATTTAATCACCTTCTTCACAGGATGAAATACTTTTCTTTTTTTCCTAATTAGTCTTCTGACTGCGGCCAGCCTCGAATTCCTGTCCTTTGCCAATCAAACGGGCTAAATTATTTATTGGATGTATTCCATTAATTGTCTTCCCCTGCAGTTTTACACTCTACTGTTTCCTCTAGTACCATGAATGTTATTCTCTAATGTCTTAACACAAGTCCTATCATCCTTTCCCTTCTTCTTGTCAGTGTTTTCCGTACATTACTTTTTCCGTCGATTCCACGCAGAAGCTCCTCATTCCTTATCAGCCCACCTAGTTTTTAACATTCTTCTGTAGCACCATATCTCAAACCCTTCCATTCACTTCTTCTCCGGTTTTCTCATAGTCGATGATTCACCGGCCAGAGTGGCCGAGCGGTTCGAGGTGCTACAGTCTGGAACCGCGTGACCGTTACGGTCGCAGATTCGAATCCTGCCTCGGGCATGGATGTGTGTGATATCCTTAGGTTAGTTAGGTTTAAGTAGTTCTAAGTTCTAGGGGACTTATGACCTCAGAAGTTAAGTCCCATAGTGCTCAGAGCCATTTTTTCGATGATTCACAACGCTGCCGTCCAGTCGTACATTCTCACGAATTTGTTCTTGAAATTAACACCTATGTTTGATATCAGGGGCCTTGTTTAGGCCATGAATGCCCTCTTTGCTTGTGCTAGTCTGCTTTTTACGTCCTCCTCCGTTGGTCCCTCCGATGTGGTAGAATTTCTTAACTTCGTCTACTCCGTGGTCCCAATTTTGACGTTATCCCTACATTACAAAACCCTCGTAAAATTTATAATCGCAGTTGGTACCAATTCACGGGTCGCGGCAATCTGGAAGCGTCAATACAGGGTGTAAAACAGGACATTTTGTACTTATTTTGTATGTGACGTATCACTGCAGACCTTTTGACTGTAATTAACTAGTGCATGAAATATAAATTATGTCCTTCGAATAAAATATGGAGTAGTAAAATTTAGTTTTCTAGAGGTAACTTCATCGCTAATGTCATTACTGCCACTCCATATTACTTTCGAATTTCTTCGGTTTGTTCTCTATCGATATTCTGTCCTCTCTAGATTGTTCATTTTATTCATTTTATCCATTGATTCTTCCTCGCTTCCACTCAGGATAGCAATGCCATCAGCGAATGATTGACATTCTTAAAATAATTGAAAAGCCACGATCGCTTCAATATCGTTTACTAGATGGCCAGTTTCAGCACTCTAAAGGTGCCATCGTCGGATCTCAAACGTGGATTAACATTTATAAAACCATATGGACCTCATGGCACATGAGGTAGACCATCTGAAAAATATCATTGTTACAACGAATAAAAAAGTAATAAAAAATGCTCTCATGGTCGGTCTTTCCATAAAATACAAAACTGAAGTCACCACATGAAACTACCACTGCTCGCCTAACACCGGTAGACATCATCACGCTTCAGAGTGCTGAAACCCGTCATCTAGTAAACGATATTGAAGCGATCGTGGCTTTTCAATTATTTTAAAAACAGAGTGATCGCCCCACGACACACCATGTATTCACTGCAAAAAAGATTGACATTCTTTCACACTGAATTTCAACCGGATTCCTGTACTCATTTTCTATTTCCGTTATTGGCGACGCACAGACTGAACAGAAACAGAGGAAGACCGCCTCCCTGTCTTATATTCTTTTTAATCCTATTACCTCGTTCTTGGTTTTTCAAAACTCATTATTCCCTCTTAGTTCTTATAAATACGTAAGGACCGATAAATGAATTTTAACATTTTCTGTGCCTAGGTCTTTAATTAAAAAGGAAACTGAATCGATCGCAGCAGTGAGTTTAATTATAATTTCTTCATCCTTTTTCGGTTGTTTGCTATTTCATCGTTAAAGCTGGTACAAGCTGTGGGCGATATCGAGGTCATGGGGATTGGAACTGAATGTCAGTTAAATAATGATTTGGAGGGTACGTGGACCACTTCGCAAACAATGTAAAATGGTCATAATCAAATTTTTAGTCAAGCGGATTGCTGATGATGTACTTGCACTGACTTCATATAAAACTGCTGCTTTTCGTAGTCTGCATTAAAAACGATTTGGAATTATTTGTAGAGAACGGTGATTCATTCAGTTGAAGCTGATGTTCATGCACACCGTTGTTTGTCATCTATGACGGTTTCTCCCTCGATAAACATTTTCTATTTCCTTTGAAACTCTCGGCAACCGTGTCATCTCTAGACTCATCGACAGAAATTCTCCAACAAGTAGAAAAAAACTCTGTTGCGAGTGTTTTATTAATAATGAAGCGTTTCGTGTTGTTAGCGCATCTTCAGATTATCTGTAATTAGTAACAAAAATCTTGTTACATAACACTTAATTCATGAACTTGTCTAGTACCTATCAGCAGGGTAGATAAGCTAGAGGTGAGAAGTGTGATTCACTTGCCATGACCAACGGAGACCGCATTAGGCAGGCCGCGGTGGTCTCGCGGTTCTAGGCGCGCAGTCAGGAACCGCGCGACTGTTACGGTCGCAGGTTCGAATCCTGCCTCGGGCATGGATGTGTGTTATGTCCTTAGGTTAGTTAGGTTTAAGTAGTTCTAAGTTCTAGGGGACTGATGACCCCAGCTGTTAATCCCATAGTGCTCAGAGCCATTTGAACCATTTTTTAGACCGCATTAGTCATATTTATAAGCCGGTGATATGACGACGTTAAAGAGAAAACCACAATCGTAAAACATGGACATTAGAAAGCTTGAAATGGCAAGTGAAAACCTTTAAGTTAAAGGTGTAAAATTACAGCAATAACAAATGCAGGATCTGAAATCAAGAAAGAAACTCACCAAACAATGGCAATATTCGATGTGAAGGTAGGTTACCTCATCGCAGCCATGTTTCACAGTGGCAAACACATACTGCTCTAGACAACGTATACGCTGAAGCGAGTGGGACGCACAGTGGATTGACATGAGAACGAAATTTAACGAGAGCGCCGAGAGGTAGCGCTGATAGACGTCATTAGAGACGGAGCAAGATCTCGGATTAGAGAAGGAACGCGGCCGTGCCCTTTAAAAGGAACCATCCCGGCATTTGCCTGAAGTGATTTAGGGAAATCATAGGAAACTTATATAAGTATGTCCGGACGCGGGATTGAACCGCCGTTTTCCTGAATGAGTGGCCAGTGTGCTAACCACTGCACCACCTCACTCGGTCAAGTTGAAAGGGATTGAAATTAAGTGAATGCTACATAGAGCCAATTAAAAATTATTAGATAGAATAAAAATGTTCTTAAAAATTGAACTAGTGGTAACAAAGAAAATAACTATTAAGATAACTATTAAGATGGACTGAAACGTCAATCTAAATGAATAGGGAGAATTAGGAGGAGAGTGAGAGGAGAAAGGATAGGAAATGTTAAACGTATGGAGGCAGGTGGGGGGAGGAAAAACGCAAAAAACAAAAGCTTAAAAAATTTTGAGACAATGGGAAAATCGGACGTGAAACACGGTGGTAGGAGACAAAAGGCAGCAAAACAGACGAGCAGAATCGGCAGTCACGAAAAAGTAAAAAAGGACGCTACCTAAATTTTGGCACTGCTGACTCATAGTGTCATAGAAAATTTTGTTTTTATTGACCAGGTGACCGGTTCAAGGAAGGTTCTAAAATAAATTGCTATGTAACACGACTTTTGTTACTAATTACAGATAAACTGAGCATGCGCTAACCGCGCGAAACTGGTCATTATTAATAAAACACTCCCAACAATGACTTTCTGTTTTTGGAACATTGAACCACTGTTGCTGCATAAGGCCAAAATGCAGTGGAGTAAGGTGTACATCGGTAGCAACATGCGGAATTGTCTCGTCACGCACGAAACTCGCTGAAGATCACTAAACTCACTGTAACCCGTATACAGCTCATTGCAAAAACTCAGAGCTCGTATGCGTGTGTGTACTTGGAGAGGTTTACTTCGTTTTCATTTCATTTCTATCTTTGCTGTAACAAATTTTAAGATGTTACAGGAAAAGGTTACGTAAATCCATTTCCTGATTTTGTTATCGAATTCTGGGTATGTTTGTAACTTTTTTCTTTATTGAATGTCGGTAAATACGTAATCGAAATAAAATCATAAGAACAACTAAAATGGTTCAAATGGCTCTGAGCACTATGGGACTTAACATCTGTGGGCATCAGTCCCCTAGAACTTAGAACTACTTAAACCTAACTAACCTAAGCACATCACACATCCATGCCCGAGGCAGGATTCGAACCTGCGACCGTAGCAGTCCCGCGGTTCCGGACTGAGCGCCTAGAACCGCTAGACCACCGCGGCCGGCTAAGAACAACTCATATGTTCATTTCTGAAAATTATAACTCTGTCAGATATCGTTAACATGAGATAAATGAATTCTCAATTAGTGCCACATTTAACTTAAAATATGTGACGAATAGTGTTCCACATATGTGCCCATGGTCTAGGTCGGTTTGCTCCAAGAAAAAGATCATAATAGAACTACTTTTTTATTGATTCGATTTTTTAAGCTTCCTACTTACCTCCAATGCAAGAAAAGTGAAACTGAAATTTCGAATAATGATATTTCCTTGGAGCCTTCGTTTTCCGAATATTTCCTTGTCACATGAACAATACAGCAGCACTTCCGGCTATATTATTTTTGGAAAACGGAAAGCGTCCAGTGGTGTTTGCTCTCAAAATCCGCTGGCCAAGAGAGCGATGACAAGCTGTTTTTCATTAACAATACGTATCGGACTTGCTTCGACGTACATCATCATGCATAAATGGAAGCAACAGTAAATAAAAAATAAACTCCCTAAATCATGAGAAACTAAAATACAAATAAAATTACGCTACGAATCAAGACAGCAAGTTGTCCGAAACTGAAGCGTAGTAAAAGGGGGAGTTTAGTTTCTCGTCGGTGGGTTGTTGCTAAAGCTGAAGGCTACGTTGAATGCATGCCGTGTCTCCTACTTGAATCTTACAGCACTGCTTTCATCGTAGCTGTGAACAGTAAAATAACTGTAAACAGAATTTGAAACATTTCATTGCGTTGCAAATAGGTTTGTGTGATAATGGCATCGGCTATTAGGAGATGTGATTTTAATTACACTGAAAAATTGGAAGTGTTACACAATGAAGCAGAGTCCCCTATTTATCAAACAGTATGGGCATATAATCAGTATCAGTATGAGTTATGACACACAAGGACATGAACTCGCTCTTGTATTTGTTGTAATAATGATGCAGGTCTCTTATCGAGGAATTTCTCGCCATACCAGAAACATGTACTGTCTCTGTTCATGAAGATTGCTGATCGGGGGCTAGTATGGAATTATACGTCTTCCTATCACATCACACACGAGCTCGGGTGGCAAATCAGGAAACCGTGCCGGTCAGTAAAAACCCCGTATATTCCTCGAAGTGTTTCTGGTGTGAACTGGGGAATGAGGCCTTGCATTATCCTGGTGGAATATGTCGCTTGCTACGCTGGTCACTGAGGGGACGACACGTTTTACCGCTACTACCACATACTGGGTAGCATTCAGCCTACTTTCAGCAATTATCAGATCTTTCCTGTTGACACATACATTAGCTCCTAACATCATGATTGCAGGAGCCGGAGAGGTATGAGTCTCCAGAACCGCTTCTTCCTGAAACCTTTCACTGGATCGGACACCCAAGCATTGGTATCGATCTGACCGCCGCAAACAGAAGCGACACTCGTTGCTCGACGCTATAGAACTCCACTCAATGTCCCAATGGACTCTAGTTCTCAACCCAGCTTTCAGTAATCTGTTCCCAGCTGTGCTTTGTGATTCTCAGAGGTAGTCGACCAATCCTACGACTTTCTCATAGTGCAGACGTTCTGGAAGAACCTACGCCTACACTTTCAGCAACACGGTTGCCCTGAAGCCATCCGTGCGATTTGTCAGTATGATGCTCCCACGTTCCACGTGCCAATGATTCGACATATCTCATGGCCCGAGAGATGACGATGCGCATCTTTTGTACATGCTTTGTTGCATCTCCACCTGAAGTTCCAGCACAAGTTAGACATTCCCACAGCCATCATGTATTCACACCATTCCTAATCTGTAGGAATCGCTTTTTTCTGTACTTAAAATAACGAGAATAAGTTCGCAAGAATGAAATTTTAATCACATTCCATTCTTGTGAAAGTACTGGATTATCTGTTTGGTAACTTTCGGTCAAAGTATTTGTCAAGTAAAAAGCATCACATGCGCAGAGATGCGAGCTGGTGCCAGTAACATAGAGACTCACCACTTGCGTGATTTCCACCAGCGCCACGGGCGGCACTGAGGATGAAGATATCCGGTACGCCTCGGACAATTTCCAGCCGAGTACAATCCGCCAATGACCGGACGACAACGGACAGAAGCCTACTCAGAAGATAGAAGAGCACCTATCGCCCACTTGGTTATAGATCACCGTCCAGGGCTGACTTAGACAGGGAACATACAGTTGTTGTAAATTGCATTTGCTATGTACTGTGAAATTTACCTACGATTAATTGTACTTAGCCATCGAGGGCCTTTTTGTGTTATATTACATGCAGTGTTGCAGACTTAATCATTCAACTAGTCACAAAGATACGTAAACCTTTTAACTCATTTGTGTAACTTCGTTACTAATTTTTTGGAGTGTTGTAGAACCTTCGTTCTCCTCTCATTTCACCTGACCCTGGGGCATAGCTGTATAATAGTGGCAGGGAGAAATTGTCTTAGCGGTATATTGTTCCAGAAGCCGTTTCACGAACGCACAAACTCGGCCTGCACAGCATTGGTGACGAGGCCCTTACAAAACTGGAGACGAGGGATGCGACACTATTAATAATGTAACACTGCTGATTTTCGTCAATGCAATGTCAATATTTAAAGTAATGAAGTCCCATAACAATAAAAAATAAGAAAGGAAACAAGCTTACAGCAGCCATCGAACGACCTCGTATGATAGTGAGCTTCTGAAACATATACCTGTATCAAACGAACAAAGTGATTGTCAGCTGTTTGTTTATACGATGGACACCGTAGCAGTAACCAGTGAGCTTGACTGCGTTCTCTTTTCTGTTCACCGTTTCCGTATCGCCCTGCTACTAAAGGTACTATATACTACAATAATTTGTAAACGACGCGGGCGGCCGGTAACGTAACGTGTATATTACATTTTCGCTGTTGGCTTTGATTTTGTTTGTTTATTTTACGCTGCAAAATGTCTAACTATAATTTCACAAGTGCGCTAATAACTGACAGGACTTTCCTACCTCGTTGAGCAAACCCTATAGTGATCCAAACCGCCGATGACATTCTAATTCTGTCAGAGATAAAAAGAGGTTTGGAAGAGCCGTTGACCGAAATGGATAGTGTCTTTAAAAAGGAATTTGAAGATGAACTTCAACAAAGGTAAAAGAAATTTAGAATGAAAACCGACAGCTGTTGCTGCTGCAGTTAAATAGCACAGCTCTCTACGAGTAGGTCCAGTAGCGATTACGAAGACAAGATTATACTCATTAAGTAGTCCTTCTTTCCGTTCTTCGTACCCGAGTGTACCGGGAAAAACCCTAATACGTAGTAACATGGGAATTACCCTCTGCCATTGACTTAAAAGTAGTCTGTTGGGTATGGCTGTAGATAGAGACGTATCGATTTAGGTACTAATCGAGGAAAACAGCCGATGTTGCCCATTTCCGTAATCGAACTATAATCACTGACTCGATCTGAACAAGGTATGGTGCAAAATTGCAGCATACCTCCAATGTTATCCAATTTGTACACTGAGCAACAAGTGAAGGAAATGTGGAAGCTCAGGGAGAAGAAATATAAGCTTTGAGATTTGCCGATGACATTTTAATTCAGTCAGAGATAAGAAGAGTTTTGGAAGAGCTTTTGTACGAAATGGATAGGGTCTTCAAAAGAAATTAAAAGATGAACTTCAGCAAAAGTAAATGAGGTGTAAAGGAATGTAGTGGAATTAGACCAGGCGATTCTGAGGGAACTAGATTAGAAAATGAAAAAGTAAAAGTAGTTTCACGATTTCGGCAACAAAATACTGATGATGGCCGACGTAGACAGGATAAACACTGACGCAAAAAAAATTGCAACACCAAGAAGGAGTTGTGCAATGTAAATGAAACTCGGTAGGCTTGTTTCTACATCTGAAAAATGTCTCTTCAAATTTTGTGACAGTCGCTTAAGATTGGCGCTAGTAGCACCACTATGAGGACGCAAATCAGGTTTGCTTCAAATACACCATCTTTCATAATGGACATGGTGAGTTGATGTTAATAAGAGCGCCTTTAAGGTGACAGAAACGTCATTATCAACACCTCAGTTTGAACGGTGTCGTGTAATAGGACTACAGAAGCTGTACGTTCCTTATGCAATACTGAAGAAAGACTTGCCACGAATGCAGCCACTGTGTATGATTGCTGGCGGTGTACGGTCGCAGGAAGACCGGACTCCGGACAACCACATGGCACTGCCGACAGGGAGTCCAGCATATGGCTCTGGCGCATCCTACTGCATCTGCAGCAGCAATTTGTGTAGCAGTTGGCACCACAGTGACAAAACGAACTGTTACAAATGGGTTACTTCAAAGAAAGCTCCGAGCCAGACCCTTTTTGTAGTGTGCATTTCACTGACCCCACACCATCACCATTTACGACTTCAGTGGCGTCAATCGACAGATCATTGTAGCCCGGAGTGTTTTGTGCCCCAGTGCCAATGATGACCGTGAATTGGTTAGAAGGTAGTTAGTTGAGGGCCAGCAACCAACCTGTCTGTTTGTTAGACACACTGCACCTACACTTACAGTTATGGTCTGGGGTTCGATTTCGTATGACAGAAGGATCACTCTCGTCGTTATCCCACGCACCTTGTACGTCGGTCTAGTAATACGACCTATTGTGCCGCCATTCATGAACAGCATTCCAGTGAGCGTTTTCCAATAAGACAACGCTCTCCCACATATCTCTGTTGTAGCCCAACGTGCTCTAGAGTGTGAACATGTTGCCTTGGCCTGCTCGATCTCCAAGTCTGTCTCCAATTGATCACATACGGAACATGGCTGGACGACAACTCCAGCGTCATCCACAACCAGCATTAATCGTCCCTGTATTGACCGACGAAGTGCAACAGGCATGGAAATCCCACACACTGTAGTAGTAGTAGTAGTAGCAGCTTTATTCATCGGTAGATCTCTTTTTACTAGGATATAGGACATGTCAAAGTATTTACCAATTTAGATCAACTTAAAATAAGCTAATTCGTATACACAAATATTTAAGAACTTGTAGTTAGACACAATCATTAGATTTACTCCTGGTGTACAATACTTTTTACTTCACTCACTACGCACACCACACACACACACACACACACACACACACACACACACACTGGTGATCTCTGGTCCATTTTCTGTGCCGCAACTTGCCATTTGCTATCCTGGAAAACTGAGTCAGCATCCCTCCATAATGAGTGAGATGTTGAAATCAGAAAGAGGAAGAGGTATTAGTATTGTGCCATGCATAGCTTGAGGGTAAGTATTTGTAGAAAGGAAAGAAAGAAGGAAAAAAACATAAAGTGAAGGTGTTATGTGGAATGTTGGATATTTTATAATCATTATTATTATTGCTCGAACAGTCCACGGGTATACTGCCGGTTCATAGTGTCCAACGGGCACAATATTTCGGCGATCAGGCTTGTCGCCATCGTCAGGTGCGCTGACGAACTGAGCTCCTGAGGGCGGGCGGCCGATTTAAGTCCCTCCCCCCGCGGGCCGCTCTCTTCACCGCTTCGACGCCACGACAGATTCCGACGCCCACGTCTTCGCGACCGTCGGCGCGCGGGCGCGGACGGCGAAGAGAGCGGCCCGCGGGGGGAGGGATTTAAATCGGCTGCCCGCCCTCAGGAGCTCAGTTCGTCAGCGCACCTGACGATGGCGACAAGCCTGATCGCCGAAATATTGTGCCCGTTGGACACTATGAACCGGCAGTATACCCGCGAACTGTTGGAGCAACAAATACGCCGGGAGAAACTGAAGAATCACATTATTATTATTATTTATTTGTTTAACATTTTTTATTAACCCCTACTTTGTTTTAGCTAAGTAACCTTTCAATGTATAAAATGTATTGCATAACAGGTACATTTTAGCTTCCTTTTTAAATAAGCGTATTTTTGCATTTCTTTAATCTCTTTTGGTAATTTATTGTACAGTTTTATTCGTTGGTAGAAAATGCTGTTTTGAGTTTTATGTTTATTTTATCTTGGTAAATGTAAGTTGAGTATCTCTTTTTAAATGGTCATAGACAGAGCTGTTTGTGCAGTAATTACCAATGTTATTTTTGATGTGTACAACTGACTGGTAATCCAACACGTGTACAAGATAATGCGTACACTTTTACATGCTTACTTTCAACATTCTTGAGCTTAACCGATTATTAATGTCCCAGTAGTTCACATTTGCATTGGCTTATGTCGTTCTTACGTTAATCTGTGATCCTGCATTGTTAATCGCTCAAATATGTTACCTAGACAAATGGGTGTTCTGAAGGTGTCTGCATGGAAGTGAGTGTGACGTGAAGCAGTTCAAACGCGAACAGCAGAAAACATTATGAAATGTGATGCTACAGAAGAATGCTCAAGATCAGATTGTGAGATGGACTAACTGATGTGGAAATACTGAATCGAATTGGCAAACAAAGAAATTTATAGCAGCACTTGAACAAAAGGAGGGATAGGTTGATAGGATACATCCTGAGGCGTCAAGGAAGAATCAGTTTTGAAACAGAGGGAAACGTGCAAGACACAAATAGTGGTGGCAGAACTAGACATGAATGCAATAAGCAGATTCAAAATGACGTATGTTGTAGTAGTAATACTGAGACGAAGAGGCTTCCACAGGAGGCTTCCACAGCGTGCAGAGCTCTATCAGACTAGTCATCAGACAGAAGACAGCAACAACAACATAGTGCAAGTTGAAGTTTTTGTAGTTCCACATTAGTAAGCAATTACTTCGACATTAGTTACATCGGGCTACAAATGCGGTCCCATTAGCTTAATGTGGCGTGAGCCTCACCCCTCTGCTATCTTATTAGCTGTCAAGTCTAAATTACGAGGGTCACTCAAAAGAAATGCACACTTTTGTTTTGGTCATCAGTCTACTGACTGGTTTGATGCGGCCCGTCACGAATTCCTTTCCTGTGCTAACCTCTTCATCTCAGAGTAGCACTTGCAACCTACGTCCTCAATTATTTGCTTGACGTATTCCAATCTCTGTCTTCCTCTACAGTTTTTGCCCTCTACAGCTCCCTCTAGTACCACGGAAGTCATTCCCTCATGTCTTAGCAGATGTCCTATCATCCTGTCCCTTCTCCTTATCAGTGTTTTCCACATATTCCTTTCCTCTCCGATTCTGCGTAGAACCTCCTCATTCCTTACCTTATCAGTCCACCTAATTTTCAACATTCGTCTATAGCACCACATCTCAAATGCTTCAATTCTCTTCTGTTCCGGTTTTCCCACAGTCCATGTTTCACTACCATACAATGCTGTACTCCAGACGTGCATCCTCAGAAATTTCTTCCTCAAATTAAGACCGGTATTGTTGATATTAGTAGACTTCTCTTGGCCAGAAATGCCTTTTTTGCCATAGCGAGTCTGCTTTTGATGTCCTCCTTGCTCCGTCCGTCATTGGTTATTTTACTGCCTAGGTAGCAGAATTCCTTAACTTCATTGACTTCGTGACCATCAATCGTGATGTTAAGTTTCTCGCTGTTCTCATTTCTACTACTTCTCATTACCTTCGTCTTTCTCCGATTTACTCTCAAACCATACTGTGTACTCATTAGACTGTTCATTCCGTTCAGCAGATCATTTAATTCTTCTTCACTTTCACTCAGGATAGCAAAGTCATCAGCGAATCGTATCATTGATATCCTTTCACCTTGTATTTTTATTCCACTCCTGAACCTTTCTTTTATTTCCATCATTGCTTCCTCGATGTACAGATTGAAGAGTAGGGGCGAAAGGCTACAGCCTTGTCTTACACCCTTCTTAATACGAGCACTGTACCGAGCGAGGTGGCGCAGTGGTTAGACACTGGACTCGCATTCGGGAGGACGACGGTTCAATCCCGCGTCCGGCCATCCTGATTTAGGTTTTCCGTGATTTCCCTAAATCGCTCCAGGCAAATGCCGGGATGGTTCCTTTCAAAGGGCACGGCCGACTTCCTTCCCTAATCCGATGAGACCGATGACCTCGCTGTCTGGTCTCCTTCCCCAAAACCAACCAACCAACCAACCAATACGAGCACTTCGTTCTTGATCGTCCACTCTTATTATTTCCTCTTGGTTGTTGTACATATTGTATATGAGCCGTCTCTCCCTATAGCTTACCCCTACTTTTTTCAGAATCTCGAACAGCTTGCACCATTTTATATTGTCGAACGCTTTTCCCAGGTCGACAAATCCTATGAAAGTGTCTTGACTTTACTTTAGCCTTGCTTCCGTTATTAGCCGTAACGTCAGAATTGCCTCTCTCGTCCCTTTACTTTTCCTAAAGCCAAACTGATCGTCACCTAGCGCATTCTCAATTTTCTTTTCCATTCTTCTGTATATTATTCTTGTAAGCAGCTTCGATGCATGAGCTGTTAAGCTGATTGTGCGATAATTCTCGCACTTGTCAGCTCTTGCCGTCTTCGGAATTGTGTGGATGATCCTTTTCCGAAAGTCAGATGGTATGTCGCCAGACTCATATATTCTACACACCAACGTGAATAGTCGTTTTGTTGCCGCTTCCCCCAATGATTTTAGAAATTCTGGTGAAATGTTATCTATCCCTTCTGCCTTATTTGACCGTAAGTCCTCCAAAGCTCTTTTAAATTCCGATTCTAATACGGGATCCCCTATCTCTTCTAAATCGACTCCTGATTCTTCTTCTATCACATCAGACAAATCTTCACCTTCGTAGAGGGTTTCAATGTATTCTTTCCACCTATCTGCTCTCTCCTCTGCATTTAACAGTGGAATTCCCGTTGCACTCTTAATGTTACCACCGTTGCTTTTAATGTCACCAAAGGTTGTTTTGACTTTCCTGTATGCTGAGTCTGTCCTTCCGACAATCGTATCGTTTTCGATGTCTTCACATTTTCCCTGCAGCCATTTCGTCTTAGCTTCCCTGCACTTCCTATTTATTTCATTCCTCAGCGACTTCTATTTCTGTATTCCTGATTTTCCCGGAACATGTTTATACTTCCTCCTTTCATCAATCAACTGAAGTATTTCTTCTGTTACCCATGGTTTCTTCGCAGCTACCTTCTTTGTACCTATGTTTTCCTTCCCATCTTCTGTGATGGCCCTTTTTAGAGATGTCCATTCCTCTGCAACTGTACTGCTTACTGCGCTATTCCTTATTGCTGTGTCTATAGCGTTAGAGAACTTCAAACGTATCTCATCATTCCTTAGTACTTCCGTATCCCACTTCTTTGCGTATTGATTCTTCCTGTCTAATGTCTTGAACTTGAGCCTACTCTTCATCACTACTATATTGTGATCTGAGTCTATATCTGCTCCTGGGTACGCCTTACAATCCAGTATCTGATTTCGGAATCTCTGTCTGACCATGATGTAATCTAATTGAAATCTTCCCGTATCTCCCGGCCTTTTCCAAGGATACCTCCTCCTCTTGTGATTCTTGAACAGGGTATTCGCTATTACTAGCTGAAACTTGTTACAGAACTCAATTAGTCTTTCTCGTCTTCCATTCCTTGTCCCAAGCCCATATTCTCCTGTAACCTTTTCTTCTACTCCTTCCCCTACAACTGCATTCCAGTCGCCCATGACTATTAGATTTTCGTCCCCCTTTACATACTGCATTACCCTTTCAATATCCTCATACACTTTCTCTAACTGTTCGTCTTCAGCTTGCGACGTCGGCATGTATACCTGAACTATCGTTGTCGGTGTTGGTCTGCTGTCGATTCTGATTAGAACAACCCGGTCACTGAACTGTTCACAGTAACAAACCCGCTGCCCTACCTTCCTATTCATAACGAATCCTACACCTGTTATACCATTTTCTGCTGCTGTTGATATTACCCGATACTCATCTGACCAGAAATCCTTGTCTTCCTTCCACTTCACTTCACTGACCCCTACTATATCTAGATTGAGCCTTTGCATTTCCCTTTTCAGAATTTCTGGTTTCCCTACCACGTCCAAGCTTCTGACATTCCAAGCCCCGACTCGTAGAACGTTATCCTTTCGTTGATTATTCAATCTTTTTCTCGTGGTAACCTCCCCCTTGGCAGTCCCCTCCCGGAGATCCGAATGGGGGTCTATTCCGGAGTCTTTTGCCAATGGAGAGATCATCATGACACTTCTTCAATTACAGACCACATATCCTGTGGATACACGTTACGTGTCTTTAATGCAGTGGTTTCCATTGCCTTCTGCATCCTCATGTCGTTGATCATTGCTGATTCTTCCGCCTTTAGGGGCAGTTTCCCATCCCTAGGACAAGAGAGTGCCCTGAACCTCTATCCGCTCCTCCGCCCTCTTTGACACGGCCGTTGGCAGAATGAGGCTGACTTCTTATGCCGGAAGTCTTCGGCCGCCAATGCTGATTATTTATCAAAATTTAGGCAGTGGCGGGGATCGAACCCGGGACAGAAAAGTTTTGATTATGAATCAAAGACGCTACCCCTAGACCACGGGTACTTGCGCACTATTTTTCTTTAAATCCATCTTTTATTCTACATGTTTGAAAGTTTTATAGTGTGTAGACAGATCCTTTAGGAACAATATTTTCATTTCTCCACATAATTTCCATCCCTCTCAACTGCCTTACGCCATCTTGGAACCGACGCCTGTATACCGACACGGTAAAACTCTGGACCAACCTTTAGAGTCTTTCAATTTCCCAAAGAGATGATAGTCACATGGAGCCAGGTCAGGACTTTAAGTCAGGTGTTTCAGTGTTGTCCATCCGAGTTTTGTGACCGCTTCCACGGTTTTTTGACTGAAATGTAGGCGTGCATTGTCGTGCAACAGCAAAACATCCTGCTTTTTTCGATGTGGTCGAACACGACTCAGTCGAGCTTGAAGCTTCTTCAGTGTCGTCACATATGCATCAGAATTTATGGTGGTTCCACTTGGCATGATGTCCACAAGCAAGAGTCCTTCCGAATCGAAAAACATCGTTGCCACAACTTTTCCAGCATAAGGTGTGGTTCTGAATTTTTTTTTTTTTTTTTTTCTTCGGTGAATTTGCGTGATGCCACTCCATTGATTGCCTCTTCTTCTCTGGTGAAAAATGAAGGAGCCATGTTTCATCACCTGCCACAATTCCTCCGAAGAAATTCATCTCCACCATTCTCGTACTGTTCCAAAAGTTCGCTGTATACCGTTTTCCTTGTTTCTTTGTGAGACACTGTCAACATCCTGGGAACCCACCTGGCACAAACCTGTTTTAATGCCAACACTTTCAGTAGTCTGCAAACACTTCCTTCCCCTATCCCAACGTAGCGTGACAATTCGTTCACTGTGATACGTCTGCCAGCAGTCACCAATTCGTTAACTCTCTGCACATCGTCTGGAGTGTGTGCAGTACGAGGCCTGCCGCTGCGGGGACAATCCTCAATATTGCCGTGCCCGCTTTCATCACGTAACCTGCTTGCCCACCGACTAACTGTACTGCGATCGACAGCAGCATCTCCATACACCTTTTTCAACCTCTTGTGGCTGTTTCCAACTGTCTCGTTTCACAGCACAGGAATTCTATGATATCACGTTGCTTCTGACGAACGTCAAGTGTAGCAGCCATCTTGAAGACATACTGTGACGGCGCCACTCACGGAAACAGGTTGAACTAAGTTTGAAAACAAGCGGGAAGGATGTATCTACACACTGTAAAACTTTTCACACATTCAGAATGAAAACTGTATTTTTACAAAAATAATGTGCATTTATTTTGGAGTGACCCTCGTACTACTGAACGGAACTTAAAAACTAGTGTTCCCATGTAGCCGGGCGGGGTGGCCGAGCGGTTCTAGGCGCTTCAGTCCGGAACCGCGTGACTGATACGGTCGCAGGTTCGACTCCTGCTTCGGGCATGGATGTGTGTGATGTCCTTGGGTTAGTCAGGTTTAAGTAGTTCTAGGGGACTGATGACCTCAGATGTTGAGGTCCAATAGTGCTCAGAGCCATTTGAACCATTTCTAGTGTTCCCCTTTGCACAAGATTCGTTTGGTTTGCTAGCAACTGTCAGATGAGAAGAATTAGTTTCGAAATTAGAACAAGAGCGATGCAGCAGGTTATACTGGTTGACAAGGCAACTACCATTCCACAGGTATTCTGTCTGACGGTGGTGGTGGCTCTCCGCAAGCCCCGTGACGTCACCAGAGGCGCCCCCTGCCCCAGCGGCAGAGGCGCCGGTGACGGCAGCGGCTGAGGACCTGGGTCCGGGCGCAGTGTTGCAGGACTATGAGGAGGACTACGAGGACGCGGACGCGCTAGCTGACGGGGATCCGGAGGGCGAGGACATGGAGGCGGCGGGCGCGCTCGTCTTCCGACCGCTGTTCGCCTACCACCGCAAGATGGAGCGCCAGGCGCGCCGCCGAAGGGGGCGGGCCCACCGATCCTACCACCACCAGCCGCACTACAGCCACGGCCGCTACTACCACTACTAACAGTACCGAGCAGCTTCGCTCGGCTGCTGCAGCTCTCTCGCCGACGTGACCGGCCCACACACGCCATCGATTCTCCATGACAACTGTTTCAATTTGAGACAAATTATATACTGTAGCAATTACTCGCCAGTAACCCTTTCGCTGCTACAGACGCGCTCTCTACATTCCTGAGGGCGGCTTTTGTTGTAATAAGTTTCCATTAATTTACGTCTATGGTCACAATCTTTTTTGTTTAACAGATTACCGGTTTCGGTCTTTAATGACCATCATCAGATCTGTTTCATAAAAACAAAGTCCTAATGTACCGCAGCCATAGTGGCATTAGGACTTTGTTATTATGAAACAGATCTGATGATGGTCATTAAAGGCTGAAACCGGCAATCTGTTAAACAAAAAAGATTGTGACCGTAGACGAAAATTGAAGGAAACTTATTACATATACGAGTCACTGTGTTTCTTCGCGACGATGTCGCAGCTTGTAAGGCTTTTGTTGTGGCTGTACTGCTCTCCATTTGCTGGTGCTTGTGCCGACAGATTGCGTTCCGGCTGATATCAAATACTTTTCATCCTATTTTTCGAGAAATACAGGGTGAAAAAATTTGATGATTGCACATCTTACAGTATGTTATCTTCACCTATTATAAGACTGAGCTTCTTTTCGCTACATTCCGTAGTTACTGTGATGCAACAAATTTAGTAAAACTATGCCCGACATTTTAAAGATTTTGCAGAGGGAAAAACGAATTGCTTAAATTTAGCGTATGGTTGATTTTACTTCATACATTGCCGTGCATGAAATGTAGATAAGATATCGCAGTTACATTTAAAATTGAGAGCATTTTATTCTCGAGATATATCCGATGGACGGATTCACGTCCTTGCGCATCGCGAATCGTGTGGTCATAACAATCATCATATATCATAAACGATTCAAGGTATCGAAACGTTGTTTTTTGCAAACGACATCACGCAATGAGGCACATATGTTGTATGATAAATACTCGAAACTTGTTTATTCAGCGAAATATGGAAGTAATACGTCCGCAACAGTGACAAGTCGGTGGCTCAGAGCGCATACAGACGTCCATAGCTCTATAGGAAAACCTAGCAGCACATGTATACACGTCCATAGCACCAGCGAACAGCTTACCAGTCGTTTATAAACGTCCACAGCAGCAAAAGGGTTAATAATATTTTGTACACTTTAATTTATTAATAAACCACGTAATGAGAAATAAACGCTTCTCTCACTGTAACATCTTTGGGTTCCAAACTGTGTTTAAGATTCTGTGTTTCCTCCAGAATAATTTGATGAGTACTGTGAACGACAGTCTTGTTAGACATACTATTTGGACTCCAACTATCTTGTTGAGATTCACGTAATCCATTATCAGCTTTAGGCCACAGCTACATCACACCAAGGTCTCTGCTGAGTTATCGTCCAAATTTGTTCCTTGTCCGTCAGTGTGTAGCGAACTAGTGCCAGTGACAATTTCACTGTAGTAGCTTGAGATTGTGATTTTAAGAAGCTTGGAAGCGCAAAATTCGTGTCAGAGAGAACACAGGGTTCGTTGTTGAAACGTGGGACTTAGGGAAAGCAGGAATTGAGGTGTGGACGGGGCCTAATCAGTTACCGTTGGTTGCACAGTAAACACATACAATTTATTTAAGGAAATAATATTTTAAAAACAATCTTTTTTAAAAAAAAATTGACTGTAACACAAGCTACACTGACGGCCGCAGGCCTGATTAAGAAGAATTCAAATTATTTGTCGGCTGAAGGCCACAAGCAATAGGAATAATTTAAACAAATATTCTTTTTAAGCAACTGACACAATCAGACCAAATAAAAAACGGAGTGATCCACGGACAGTGCTCCAAGGATCGACCTGAGAAAAGTCCCTACAGCTGCGTAAGCGGTGAGACAGGCGGCCAAGAGTTATGCTCACCTAACAGTACAGCAACTCAAACTAGGTACAGTTTAAACGGCGACCAACCATCTTACCAAACCCACCTAACACCTGTTAACCAGTACAACGATGGGACAATTGAGGCGAGGCCGAAGTGACAGACAGCACTGCGGCTACAGAATGCGGCTTTTAAAACACCAAAAGGCAGAAGAAACCACTGCACAAATGCAGTACGCAGACAGGATTAAAATAACTGCTCATTCAAACACACTAGATACACACGGACCCGCGAAAGAAATTCCACCAACAACTCAGTACTAAAAACAGTGACTGTGGAACAACGAGCACGAACCACAAGTCGACACAAACACAGAGTGCCCAAAGGCGGTCGGAGACCAAATACACGTCGTGCGATGAGACGGCCGACCGAACGACCAACCAACGGTCGTCCACGCTCGAGTCAGGCAAGGGAAAGGTGCCACTATGAATCGTCGACTTCCACGGACGCGCACACACATACACACAAGTGAAGGTTGCACTACTCGAATATAACGACCCACTCAACTTAAACTCGCTGAATCCGGACCTCGGCGTCGTCGTGCACTCTCGCGACCACATCCTTCCACCGGGCAGTGCGTGTATCGCCAGCTCTCCCGGCGAGTACTGGCGCTGAGCGGACCTCACCGCTCCTCCGTCCTAAGCGAAGTGCCTGACACACGACGATCCGGAAATACTAGAGATCGCTCCAAAGATAGTACCACAGTACTTGCTATCGATAAGCGCTGCTGCTGCCACTGACGGACAGACGAAGCGAGCAAACGTAGTGGCGCCAGCAAACAGACTAAGAAAACGAGAGGTGACAATCCCAGTACAAGACGCCAACCTGTCATTGGCACGAAGGCGAGCCGGAGCACGGCTCAGATTTTATTACTTGCTGCAGGTCGATTTTATTGTTAGAATGGACTGGAAGTGAGCAAGCTGTGTGTGGAAAAGGAGGAGTTGGCCTCAGTTCATTAAAAAGTAAGTAAAGTTGTATGGCGTGAATGCCTGGGAAACACAAAGGGGCAGGTTCAGCCGCCTCATTGGAAAGGATTTCCCAGTCCTTCGTGACCATAGGTACCTTTCCTTCACGTAGTATGAGAGCTATGTACGCAGGTGTAGGTGTCTGTGATGGATGTGTATGTGTGTTGGAGACGATGAGAGAAGGGAGAGGATGAAACCCGTACCAGCACATCGCCTACTCCTCTCGAAGAGCACCAAGGGGGCCACCGAGCTTAACATACCCACCCAACGGATGGATCACCATCAACAGTGATACATCCCCTCATTTCATGAGATACTGTGGAGAGGTTTGGAATTGAATCTAGGACATACACTCCTGGAAATTGAAATAAGAACACCGTGAATTCATTGTTCCAGGAAGGGGAAACTTTATTGACACATTCCTGGGGTCAGATACATCACATGATCACACTGACAGAACCACAAGCACATAGACACAGGCAACAGAGCATGCACAATGTCGGCACTAGTACAGTGTATATCCACCTTTCGCAGCAATGCAGGCTGCTATTCTCCCATGGAGACGATCGTAGAGATGCTGGATGTAGTCCTGTGGAACGGCTTGTCATGCCATTTCCACCTGGCGCCTCAGTTGGACCAGCGTTCGTGCTGGACGTGCAGACCGCGTGAGACGACGCTTCATCCAGTCCCAAACATGCTCAATGGGGGACAGATCCGGAGATCTTGCTGGCCAGGGTAGTTGACTTACACCTTCTAGAGCACGTTGGGTGGCACGGGATACATGCGGACGTGCATTGTCCTGTTGGAACAGCAAGTTCCCTTGCCGGTCTAGGAATGGTAGAACGATGGGTTCGATGACGGTTTGGATGTACCGTGCACTATTCAGTGTCCCCTCGACGATCACCAGTGGTGTACGGCCAGTGTAGGAGATCGCTCCCCACACCATGATGCCGGGTGTTGGCCCTGTGTGCCTCGGTCGTATGCAGTCCTGATTGTGGCCCTCACCTGCACGGCGCCAAACACGCATACGACCATCATTGGCACCAAGGCAGAAGCGACTCTCATCGCTGAAGACGACACGTCTCCATTCGTCCCTCCATTCACGCCAGTCGCGACACCACTGGAGGCGGGCTGCACGATGTTGGGGCGTGAGCGGAAGACGGCCTAACGGTGTGCGGGACCGTAGCCCAGCTTCATGGAGACGGTTGCGAATGGTCCTCGCCGATACCCCAGGAGCAACAGTGTCCCTAATTTGCTGGGAAGTGGCGGTGCGGTCCCCTACGGCACTGCGTAGGATCCTACGGTCTTGGCGTGCATCCGTGCGTCGCTGCGGTCCGGTCCCAGGTCGACGGGCACGTGCACCTTCCGCCGACCACTGGCGACAACATCGATGTACTGTGGAGACCTCACGTCCCACGTGTTGAGCAATTCGGCGGTACGTCCACCCGGCCTCCCGCAGGCCCACTATACGCCCTCGCTCAAAGTCCGTCAACTGCACATACGGTTCACGTCCACGCTGTCGCGGCATGCTACCAGTGTTAAAGACTGCGATGGAGCTCCGTATGCCACGGCAAACTGGCTGACACTGACGGCGGCGGTGCACAAATGCTGCGCAGCTAGCGCCATTCGACGGCCAACACCGCGGTTCCTGGTGTGTCCACTGTGCCGTGCGTGTGATCATTGCTTGTACAGCCCTCTCGCAGTGTCCGGAGCAAGTATGGTGGGTCTGACACACCGGTGTCAATGTGTTCTTTTTTCCATTTCCAGGAGTGTATGTCGCAAGGACTGGTGATCAGAGACTCCACGCCACCACCTCCCCTGTGCCATCTACCATAAACGGAAAGGGAAAAAACGTCGACAGTCCACAGTGTACCTGTATGGTCACCCGTCCAAGTACTGACCATCTGATAGGAGCTGGTTTATACACCTCGGTACAGTCATTGACACCACATTTGGTGAACAGCTGAGACGCTGTTGGTCTCAGTCAGCCGCCAGTAGGTTCCAGCCTCGGGCTGTAGTGGTGGTGGAGAAAGTGGTGCAACGTACGGGGCACCTCAAATCTCGTTTGTTTGGCCCATGGGCTCTGCTAGCTATGCACCTTCCAGAGTAGGTTAAATGACAGTGTACGGCATTCGTGTCAGTAAAGGCAGAGTGTGGATGTGTGGATAAGAGACCGCTGTATCTGCAGGGTCCGAGCAGGTACATAGGGAGAAGGATTTTCTAGTTATCTGGAGCTCCAATAATAGACCCATTACGGAGCCTCTTAGGCAAATAGCTTCCAAGGCTGGAAAGAACAGCGTGCAACCGCTGTCTTTGCCTTAGCCAAGATATGGAAGAGACCCTGCCTATGATTACCGAAGTTGTATCTCATCTCAGCAACAGTGACGTCTGTCGGTTGGGTTCTGAGGCCATCCTTAGTTCCTAAAGGCGGCTAGCAGAGAGGGTGAACACTGCAGGCCTTAGTCACGGGGAGGAACCAGGGCATACGATTTGCTCATTCGGGTCCTTTGGTTTGGGGCTGATGGAAGTTCTCAACCAGTGGCTCCATCGATTATGTGACGTCCTGGCTGGAGATTTTTGAACTGTGCTGTGGTACAGAGAAGTACAGAGAATTGTAAAATTCTACTTGATAAGTCATGGGTGCGCTGTACAGAGAAAGCTACATGGGTAGCACACTACACGTGCAGTGTACTTTCTTTTTAGGTTAAGCGTTAGTCGGAGATTCTCTGGTGAACGTTCACCACTCAGTATGCAGAGAGCTAAATGGAATCGCGTAGAAAGTAAATACCCCTCAAACATCAAGGTTTTAACAGGTGAATTGTCGAAACGTCTGCCGGCCGGTGTGGCCGAGCGGTTCCAGGCGCTGCAGTCTGGAACCGCGATACCGCTACGGTCGCAGGTTCGAATCCTGCCTCGGGCGTGGATGTGTGTGATGTCCTTAGGTTAGTTAGGTTTAAGTAATTCTAAGGTCTAGCGGACTGATGACCTCAGAAGTTGAGTCCCATAGTGCTCAGAGCCATTTGAACCATTTTGTCGAAGCGTCTGAATTTTCCACCCTCAAGAAAAGCCACTGCACTCAACTTATACTCGGAACAGAGAATTGTTTGAAACCCGAAGTAGAAATCTGCAAAATATTTAATAAGGTATGAAACGTACATCGAAAAAATTGGTTATATATCATAAAAGCAGTATTGATAATTGTAATCTACAAAAATATTATGTCTATCGAGGTCAAAATTGAGTCTCACTGTGAAGTTATCTGGATGTAACTGGCCTAGATGTCTTCAAATTAATCGCTGCACGCCGCCTTAACAGTTTGAAACGTGTGTGTGTGTGTGTGTGTGTGTGTGTCTGTGTGTGTGTGTGAGTGAGTGAGTGAGTGTGTGTGTGTAAAAAAATTCCATAGCCTACCCTCAAGACAGATAAGACCTGATACACTACGAATTATGTAGAATGTAGATTTCTAATGTCCAAAAGAACAAATTTAGTAACACGATCCGACTCGAAAAGAAGTATAAATGGTTATACTGCCCTCAATTTCACAATTTAGAGCAACAAAAAAAAAATTTGGCCTGCATATCTACAATGCACAGGTAGCACATAAAATGAATAGGGTCGTGAATGCAATAGACTACTTTGAACGTATGCTAACTTCCCGCTTATAGCATACAGCTGTGCAATGGGACTGTCTCCCCTGTTGTGTATGAGTGCATTCAAAAGCACGAAAATAATTAGTTATCAGCGACATAAACTGCAACCATAATTAGCGTCACACATAACGTATCATCAGATAACTGAAGCGACACAACATGATGACTCACAGCAGCACCCAACAGCCCTGCATATGACGACCTAATTTTATACCTGCTCCTGTAACCCAGTCAGCATGCAAGGAGATCCTACGCATTACATCTACATCTACATCTATACTCCGCGAGCCACCTTACGGTGTGTGGCGGAGGGTACTTATTGTACCACTATCTGATCCCCCCTTCCCTGCTCCATTCACGAATTGTGCGTGGAAAGAACGACTGCTTGTAAGTCTCCGTATTTGCTCTAATTTCTCGGATCTTTTCGTTGTGATCATTACGCGAGATATATGTGGGCGGTAGTAATATGTTGCCCATCTCTTCCCGGAATGTGCTCTCTCGTAATTTCGATAATAAACCTCTCCGTATTGCGTAACGCCTTTCTTGAAGTGTCCGCCACTGGAGCTTGTTCAGCATCTCCGTAACGCTCTCGCGCTGACTAAATGTCCCCATGACGAATCGCGCTGCTTTTCGCTGGATCATGTCTATCTCTTCTATTAATCCAACCTGGTAAGGGTCCCATACTGATGAGCAATACTCAAGAATCGGACGAACAAGCGTTTTGTAAGCTACTTCTTTCGTCGATGAGTCACATTTTCTTAGAATTCTTCCTATGAATCTCAACCTGGCGCCTGCTTTTCCCACTATTTGTTTTATGTGATCATTCCACTTCAGATCGCTCCGGATAGTAACTCTTAAGTATTTTACGGTCGTTACCGCTTCCAATGATTTACCACCTATGGCATAATCGTACTGGAATGGATTTCTGCCCCTATGTATGCGCATTATATTACATTTATCTACGTTTAGGGAAAGCTGCCAGCTGTCGCGCCATGCATTAATCCTCTGCAGGTCCTCCTGGAGTACGTACGAGTCTTCTGATGTTGCTACTTTCTTGTAGACAACCGTGTCATCTGCAAATAGCCTCACGGAGCTACCGATGTTGTCAACTAAGTCATTTATGTATATTGTAAACAATAAAGGTCCTATCACGCTTCCCTGCGGTACTCCCGAAATTACCTCTACATCTGCAGATTTTGAACCGTTAAGAATGACATGTTGTGTTCTTTCTTCTAGGAAATCCTGAATCCAATCACAAACCTGGTCCGATATTCCGTAAGCTCGTATTTTTTTCACTAAACGTAAGTGCGGAACCGTATCAAATGCCTTCCTGAAGTCCAGGAATACGGCATCAATCTGCTCGCCAGTGTCTACGGCACTGTGAATTTCTTGGGCAAATAGGGCGAGCTGAGTTTCACATGATCTCTGTTTGCGGAATCCATGTTGGTTATGATGAAGGAGATTTGTATTATCTAAGAACGTCATAATACGAGAACACAAAACATGTTCCATTATTCTACAACAGATTGACGTAAGCGAAATAGGCCTATAATTATTCGCATCTGATTTATGACCCTTCTTGAAAATGGGAACGACCTGCGCTTTCTTCCAGTCGCTAGGTACTTTACGTTCTTCCAGCGATCTATGATAAATTGCTGATAGAAAGGGGGCAAGTTCTTTAGCATAATCACTGTAGAATCTTAAGGGTATCTCGTCTGGTCCGGATGCTTTTCCGCTACTAAGTGATAGCAGTTGTTTTTCAATTCCGATATCGTTTATTTCAATATTTTCCATTTTGGCGTCCGTGCGACGGCTGAAGTCAGGGACCGTGTTACGATTTTCCGCAGTGAAACAGTTTCGGAACACTGAATTCAGTATTTCTGCCTTTCTTCGGTCGTCCTCTGTTTCGGTGCCATCGTGGTCAACGAGTGACTGAATAGGGGATTTAGATCCGCTTACCGATTTTACATATGACCAAAACTTTTTAGGGTTCTTGTTTAGATTGTTTGCCAATGTTTTATGTTCGAATTCGTTGAATGCTTCTCTCATTGCTCTCTTTACGCTCTTTTTCGCTTCGTTCAGCTTTTCCTTATCAGCTATGATTCGACTACTCTTAAACCTATGATGAAGCTTTCTTTGTTTCCGTAGTACCTTTCGTACATGATTGTTATACCACGGTGGATCTTTCCCCTCGCTTTGGACCTTAGTCGGTACGAACTTATCTAAGGCGTACTGGACGATGTTTCTGAATTTTTTCCATTTTTGTTCCACATCCTCTTCCTCAGAAATGAACGTTTGATGGTGGTCACTCAGATATTCTGCGATTTGTGCCCTATCACTCTTGTTAAGCAAATATATTTTCCTTCCTTTCTTGGCATTTCTTATTACACTTGTAGTCATTGATGCAACCACTGACTTATGATCACTGATACCCTCTTCTACATTCACGGAGTCGAAAAGTTCCGGTCTATTTGTTGCTATGAGGTCTAAAACGTTAGCTTCACGAGTTGGTTCTCTAACTATCTGCTCGAAGTAATTCTCGGACAAGGCAGTCAGGATAATGTCACAAGAGTCTCTGTCCCTGGCTCCAGTTCTGATTGTGTGACTATCCCATTCTATACCTGGTAGATTGAAGTCTCCCCCTATTACAATAGTATGATCACGAAACTTCTTCACGACGTTCTGCAGGTTCTCTCTGAGGCGCTCAACTACTACGGTTGCTGATGCAGGTGGTCTATAGAAGCATCCGACTATCATATCTGACCCACCTTTGATACTTTACTTAACCCAGATTATTTCACATTCGCATTCGCTAATAACTTCACTGGATATTATTGAATTCTTTACTGCTATAAATACTCCTCCACCATTGGCGTTTATCCTATCCTTGCGGTATATATTCCATTCTGTGTCTAGGATTTCGTTACTGTTCACTTCCGGTTTTAACCAACTTTCCGTTCCTAATACTATATGCGCACTATTTCCTTCAATAAGAGATACTAATTCAGGAACCTTGCCCTGGATACTCCTGCAGTTTACCAATATTACGTTAACTTTTCCTGTTTTTGGTCTCTGAGGACGGACGTTCTTTATCAACGATGATAATGTCCTCTTTGGTAAGCCGTCAGGTATTTTATCGTTTCGCCCAAGGGGGGGTCCCTCTAACCTAAAAAACCCCCGTGTGCACGCCACACGTACTCTGCTACCCTAGTAGCTGCTTCCGGTGTGTAGTGCACGCCTGACCTGTCTAGGGGGGCCCTACAGTTCTCCACCCAATAACGGAGGTCGATGAATTTGCAACCATTATAGTCGCAGAGTCGTCTGAGCCTCTGGTTTAGACCCTCCACACGGCTCCAAACCAGAGGACCGCGATCGACTCTGGGCACTATGCTGCAGATATTAAGCTCAGCTTGCACTCCGCGTGCGATGCTGGTTGTCTTCACCAAATCAGCCAGCCGCCGGAAAGAACCAAGGATGGCCTCAGAACCCAAGCGGCAGGCGTCATTCGTTCCGACATGTGCTACTATCTGCAGCCGGTCACACCCAGTGCGTTCAATAGCTGCCGGAAGGGCCTCCTCCACATTACGGACGAGACCCCCCGGCAAGCACACCGAGTGCACACTGGCATTCTTCCCCGACCTACCCGCTATTTTCCTGAGGGGCTCCATAACCCGCCTAACGTTGGAGCTCCCTATAACTAATAGGCCCGCCCTCTGTGACTGTCGGGACCTTGCCGGAGAATCGGCCACTGGCCCAACAGGCGAGGCACCCTGTGGTGGCTCGGAAACGATGTCATCACCACTAGGAAGCACCCCGTACCTGTTGGAAAGGGGTAAGGCAGCTGCCACGCGGCCAGATCCCACCTTCGCCTTTCGGCCAGGCACGCGCGAGCCCACCACTGTCCGCCATTCACCCTGGAGTGATGGCTGACCGGTAAGATGCTCACTGCCGGAAGACGCAGCGACATCAGGGGTTCCATGTGATTCCAAGGCCACCGAAGTAGGCATAGGTCTCACCACAGTTGCCCCAACGCCACTACGAGCCGACGCCTGCGCCTCGAGCTCGATGAGCCTAACAGACAAAGCCTCCACCTGCCCCCGAAGAGTGGCCAATTCTCCTTGCGTCCGCTCACAACAACCACAGCCCCTACACATGACTATGTTTACCCTACTCTATACGGTGACAAATTCCCAAGATAATCTTCTGATGAGCTACTCTGATAATCGAGAAACACTCACTGAAATACGAGACGCGAAAACTACGCTAGGTTTTCCCAGAAAAACTATTTAAAAGCTAAGCGCAGCAAATAAGTACAAAAACGCTTTATACAAACAGTACTCGCTGCTGCTGGTGCTGTCGCTCTGGCTGTCACAAGACAACTGCTGATTCAGGTGACTAGTGGCTAATGGCCGCGAAACAAACAAAAGACGGTTTTAGGGTGCTTTCTGTTCTAAACGATCAAGAAAACACTAAGAAATCTAACACGAAAACTACGTAAAGTTTTATCAAGAACTGTTACTTACTATGCAGAGCAGATAAACACAAATAGAACCCCTTCCTTAGTGGAAGGTCGTAAACAAAATGCAAAATAAACGCTTTATACAAACACTACTCGCTGCTGCTGTCGCTCTGGCTGTCACAAGACAACTGCTGATTCAGGTGACTAGTGGCTAACGGCCGCGAAACAAACAAAAGACGGTTTTAGGGCGCTTTCTGTTCTAAACGATCAAGAAAACACTAAGAAATCTAACACGAAAACTACGTAAAGTTTTATCAAGAACTGTTAGTTACTATGCAGAGCAGATAAACACAAATAGAACCCCTTCCTTAGTGGAAGGTCGTAAACAAAATGCAAAATAAACGCTTTATACAAACAGTACTCGCTGCTGCTGGTGCTGTCGCTCTGGCTGTCACAAGACATTATTGTTTGTAATTCTCAGTACCAGGTCTGTAGTTGAGTGGCAGTTCGTCGGAGTAACTATCACTGGTTTATTTGTCCTTCATAACACAACACGATGGTGACCCACCAAAGTGGCCCATTCGAATAGATCAAATACAAACAATAAAAGGGTTCTGGCAAATGAGTTCGCAAGATGTGAGTTTAACAAAAAATATATTGACTGTAAAAGCAACAAAAAAACTTCAAATCTCCACAGGGATAGTGCAACCTACATCCAAGTTCACAAACCATGGCAACATCATCTGAAGGAAGAAATCCTGATACATTGAAAACATCGATGAATTTTCAACAGCGCAGAATTGAATAAAGCAATCAGTGTTAACCAGCTTCCAAACATTTAGTGATAGAAACGTTTGAGCACCTATTGCACTATGCAGAATCTCCAGATCGGCTAAGTACGCGCTGATTAATACAAACAAGCGTGACCAAACCAATCAGGTAATACTAACCATGATAGGCAGATAAACCGATTCGGTCTCTCACAATCCTTGTCATTGCAGTGTGTGCTCAATGACCTCGTCCAAGCAAAAGCTACTTCCTTCTCAACATCAGAAAAACAGCACAAAGTGCCTCTTCGTCTCTACCATACCAACTTCAGACAAGAAACAACCACAATCATGAGGAACTACATTCATGCAAGCAAGACCATATGTTCTACATCCGCGAACGAGTACTACTGGTTGAGAGCAAAACCTAATTGCCAAAGAATTAAGTTTGTCAGTTATCTAGCAAAGAGATTGCTGAAGATTTAGTACATAAAACTGGTTAGAGCAAAGTCTCAGATTGTAGCAAATGAAATCACCACATACACAAAAATACAAAATATACGGTGAGGAAATGGAAGCCACTTTCCAACTTGTCGAAAAATTCAGAGAAAGTTTGCGCTTAGCTGCACGGAAGTATCCCGTTCACACAATATTATCTGGAGTATACTTTAACCTACCGAGTACGGACTGCGGCGTCTATGTTTTCATTGAAGGCGGTACGGACAGACAGTCTTGTGAAGTAGTTCTGAACGTTTTCTCCGCAAACTGTTGCAAGCAGCTAGTTACCAACGCACAAGCAGGAAATATTTTAGACCTCATGGCTGCAGGCTGGTTTGATCTCATCCAAATTGTCAGTTTACAGGCATGGCTCAGCAGTCACGACTTCATCTTACTAAAGTTAATAAATCCAGCAAGAAGCCTAGCAGAGGTGAGTTTTCATGCTGGAAAGAGCAGATAAGCAGATGCTAGCATCAGCTTAGACAATGATTTGGCATCGTTTAGTTCCAATATAATGTACGCAGAGGTATTGTGCGTAAAGTTGAAACTGATTGTAAATCGCGCTACTGGAGAAGTATGTGCCGAGTAAGTGAAGTAAAGAAAGAAAAAAGCAGTTTAATAAGAGAATTCGGAAACTGCTAAGAAAACAGATTCCTGCGCTTCCATTTCTAAAAGGAAGGCGGAAATGTGAACAGGCAAAAGCTAGTAGAAATTTTTATGCGTCTGTCAAAAAATTGATGCGCGAAGCTTGCAACAACTTCCACCATGAAACGTAAGCGATAGATCTTTCGGAAAATCATACAAAATTCTATTCCTACGTAGAATCGCATGGCAGATCGAAGTCTTCCACTCAGTCACTCCTATCACTTATAGACCAGTCCAGTGTGGCAATATCAAATAGCAAGAGAAAAACTGAATTTTTAAATTTTACATTTCAAAAAATCACACATGCAGCAGGATCACACAGACATGCACTATGTGATCAAAAGTATCCGGCCACCCCCAAAAACATACTTTTTCATATTAGGTGCATTGTGCTGCCACCTACTGCCAGGTACTCAATATCAGCGACCTCAGTAGTCATTAGACATCGTGACAAATCAAAATGGGGCGCTCCGCGTAAGTCACGGACTTCGAAAGTGGCCAGGTGATTGAGTGTCACTTGTGTCATACGTCTGTACGCGAGATTTCCATATTACTAAACATCCCTAGGTCCACTGTTCCCGGTTTGACAGTGAAGTGGAAACGTGAAGGGACACGTACAGCACAAAAGAGTAGACCCCGACTTCGTCTGTTGACTGACAGAGACCACCGACAGTTGAACAGGGTTGAAATGTGTAATAGGCAGACATCTATTCAGACCAGCACACAGATATTTCTAGGGCGCCTTGTCACGGTCCGCGCGGCTCCACCCGTCGGAGGTTCAAGTCCTCCCTCGACATGGGTGTGTGTCTCATCCGTAGCGTAAGTTCGTTTAAGTTAGATTAAGTAGCGTGTAAGCTTAGAGACCGATGACCTCAGCAGTTTGGTCCCGTAAGATCTTACCACAAATTTCCAACAGGAATTCCAAACTGCATCAGGATCCACTGCAAATACTATGACAGTTAGGCGGGAGGTGAGAAAACTTGGATTTCATTGTCGAGCAGCTGCTCATAAGCCACACATCACGCGGAAAAATCCAAACGACGCCTTGCTTGGTGTAAGAAGCATAAAGATTGGACGATTGAACAATGGAAAAACGATATGTGGTGTGACAAATCACGGTACACAATGTGGCGATCCGATGCCAGGGTGTGGGTATGGCGAATGCTCGGTGATCGTCATCTGCCAGCGTGTGTAGCGCCAACAGCAAAATTCGGAGGCGGTGGTGTTATGGTGCGGTCGTGTTCTTTTGCGTGGCACTATCACAGCACAGGCCTACATTGATGTTTTAAGCACCTTCTTGCTTCCCACAGTCGAAGAGCAATTCGGGGATGAAGACTGCATCTTTCAACACGATAGAGTACCCGTTCATAATGCACTGCCTGTGGAGGGATGGTTACACGACAATAACATACCTGTAATGGACTGGCCTGCACAGAGTCCTGACCTGAATCCTGTAGAACACCTTTGGGGTGTTTTGGAACGCCGACTTCGTGCCAGCCCTCACCGACCGACATCGATACCTCTCCTCAGTGCAGCACTCCGTGAAGAACGGGCTGCCATTCCCCAAGAAACCTTCCGTCACCTGCGTGAACGTATGCCTGCGAGAGTGGAAGCTGTCATCAAGGCAAAGGGTGAGCCGGCACCATACTGAATTCCAGCATTACCGATGGAGGGCGCCACGAACTTGTAAGTCATTTTCAGCCAGGTGTTCGAATACCTTTGATCACGTAGTGTACCATCGTTTGACCGTCGCACGCACTCCTGTTTGAAAAGCAGCTGATTGAGTTGAAAAGAAATAAGTTGCAAGGTACTACGGAGAGTATTTTTTGGTGTTGGTATCTTATTTAGCTCGCATTATCGCGACTCTCTCGCCCAGAGACAAACCTCAAACGACTGCAGAAGAGGAAAAAAAAAAACAGGTAACTCCCTGATATAAGAATGATAAAAGAACTGACACGCAGAATTAAAGACCAATATCTTTAACGCCGGTTTGCTGCAGAATTTCTGAGTATATTGTAAGTTCAAATACAATCAATTTCTGTACACAGGTGATGACGGATTGAGAAAGAATCGTTCGTACGAAACTCAGCTTGCCATTTTCTCCCACTATATCCTGCGAATCATGGACGAAACGCAAAAGGCAGACATATTTCTAGATTGCCCGAAAGAGTCCGACACAGTGCCACGCTACAGACGTAACGAGGGTCCAAGCGTATGGAATAGGTTCTCAAACATGTGAGCGGCTCGAAGACATTTTAAGAAATACTTTGTCCTGTTCATCAGAGACAAAAGTATCGTCAGGAGTGCCTTTGGGGTCTGTGATAGTATCGATCTTATTCGCTCTATATAGATAAAGGAGCGGACGGACAGAGTGAGCAGCAGTCTGCGACCGTTTGCTGATCACGACATTACAGTGTACAGGGAAGCATCACGGTTGAGTGTCTGTAGGAGTATAGGATGACTTGGACGATTTTACTATTCGGTTTAATGTATAGCAGCTTTCTCTAAATGTGGAAAAATTTACATTTGTGCAGATGCGTGGGAGTAACAATTTTAGTGTTCGAATACAGTATCAGTGTGTGCTGTTTGCACAGTCCCGTCGATTAAATATCTAGGCGTAACGTTGCAAGGCGACATGGAATGTAACGAGCACGTTAAGGTCAGTTGTGGTAAAGACCAATGGTCGACTTCGGTTTACTGGTGGAATTCTGGGAAAGTGTAGCTTGTCTATAAAAGAGATTGTGAACAGAAAGGTTGAGCGATCCATTCTTGAGTACTGTTCGTTTATGATCCCCACCAGATCGGATTAAAGGGAGAGATCCAAGCAGTTCGGCGTATGCTGTTAGATTTGTTATCGGTGGGTTCGACTAACATGCTTGTCGAATATTCAGTCTCAAACTTCTTTTCATCAGTCTTTTTTTTCTCGGTAGTGATTCGTGTGCATATCTGCAGTTTATTTATTATGCTTCTCTTTGTTTGGTGGCTGTAGAACGAATTTTCAGCAGCATAATGCGACTTCGTCAGCGGGTTACTCCTGTTGATCACGTTCAGAGCCGGACAGTGCGTCAAATATACTTCTCTCCACCTTCACTCTCGGCCGTGATCCGTGATGGTGAAGGGAGGAGGGGGGGGGATGGTTCGCTCACTGTAGTCGAGTGGAGGGCTACAGTCCGCTCGGTAATTTGCCTACCAAGTCGCCTTTTACTGTCCCTAGGAGGTTCAAAAAATGCCACTGAGCACTACGGGACTTAACATCTATGGTCATCAGTCCCCTATAACTTAGAACTACTTAAACCTAACTAACCTAAGGACATCACACAACACCCAGCCATCACGAGGCAGAGAAAATCCGTGACCCCGCCGGGAATCGAACCCGGGAACCCGGGCGTGGGAAGCGAGAACGCTACCGCACGACCACGAGATGCGGGCTCCCTAGGAGGGCTGTAGTCTTTACGCACGAGCTGTACACCCATGTCATTTTGTGTCAGCGCAAAATTCTGCCAATTTTTCCCAATACGTTGCTGTATTGGATATGATTTGTCGCTGTCGCCTTGGATATCGGCTATGAAGTGGCCTTTGCCTGAAGACACGACAAATTTGTCGGTCGCTACAGTAATTTCTCTAGGAAAACGTTCGTGAGGTGGACTGGTTTCTTTGTCGGAGATCCCACGAGCTCTGTGGACAATGAGGACCTGGCTTATAACACATCTATTTCAGGCGCTATCTGACTTCCCCTTTTCACCCAAATTTACGCAACTCTTCTTTTACAAATTACCTAACTCAGAAGCTATCCACTTAACTTAGGCAACAAAACGAGCTGTTGATCACTGTACTTGACCGCGTTATCTGCAAAATGCAACTCCTGAACATACATCCTTCCTGGACTATAAATAAAAGGCCACTCTTAATGCATTAGACAAGCAAAGGAACAACTCTTCGTTGTGTATGCAGAGGCAGCTCCCTTTTAGACGTCAGTTTTATTATTCTGTGACTTCCAGCCTGTCGCAATTGCTGTGCATCCCACGCCCCTTACTTGTATTGTTCTGAGTGGATACAGTGTTCTTCATAAGATATTAGCTCGTATCCATCTTGGCTCTTGACATCCTCGCTTATGCACCACAGAAATAACAAAATAATTACGCATTTTCTCAAATGCAGTAAACGTTAGCCAATTTTTGAGTGAGGCGAGCACGAACAAAACACGGAAGCGGCCTTTCAAAAATGTAAAAATTTATTTCTGTGGCTTACAAACTGTATGTCATCATCTCCCCTCACCTGATGCCCCCCCCCCCCCCCCCAATTCAAGTGTTAAAAGCTTCCGGTGACATCAGGTCTAACCAGACACGAGGTTTAAGTCCAGATTAAGTCTGAAGTTTTAACGAAATTTCACGGAGACTTCGGACAATATCTTCCCGCGGGTAGCATGTGAATCCCGCCAATGGATAACGAAGTTTTATCGGGAATGCATTTCAGTGACTGATATGTGGGGTACAAAAGAAATATACCAATAAACAACGAGTGGTTGTAGAGGACGTCTTGAGCAACAAATCGAGTATAGGAACTCATATCTGGAAAATTGTCATCCAACATGTCAGCAGAAGGTACAGGTGCCAACAAATGTAGGTAGCTGACACATACAGGTAAGCACTAGGCCTTTATTGGACGTTATTTGGCACAGTTTCAAGCGTTCTGTAACACAGATATGAGTACGTTCAGAATTAGTGTCTCGTCTTTAGTTACATTTTGGTTTTGTTACTGCTTAGTAAATATTACGGTACAAAATGTTATCTTAACATCATTTAAGGTAAATCATCTAAACCTATTCACGTTTAGGTATAAAAGCAATTTTGCTTATAATGTAGCATACTTTAAGTCGAAAAGTAGCATTAAAAGCATTTGCGGTAATTTGAGAAATGTAACAGATTAACTTCTCCAAGGTAGGCTAAAATGCAATTTAACGTAATTTCTAATGTTTCAGAGTTCCCCTATACCCTTTTGTTACCACGGTTGTCCCACTTATTTTGCAGAAGACAGTTCCTGCATTGCGACGCAAGTGTTCCGCCAGTTCTCGTTGTATGTTCCTCCCACATTCACAGCTTCAAGCGACGAGTACAGAAAGTTTACTTCAGGAGATAAGACCTGTTGGATGAGACATTTTTATACAATGGGACTATTTCGCTACAATACCGCCACAAAGTGCTTCAAGAATCTAGTAACTGCAGCCAGGGGTCCCCGAAACTTCCACACTGAAGCAGTTGAACAAGCGACAAACAAGTAGTATGCAAAATAACAACCTGGAACACAGATTACAGTCAGAAAACATTGTGGTCTGATCGCTGATCTGTTATCTGTGTTGTGTCCGTATTAATCGATTTACAACATCGAAACATCACTAATCAATAATTACAATGGGGATTTATGGTCCGTGACACCTTAAAGTTTGTATGATTTTGACTATCCTGCACGGAAGTGTATTCAAGTATGGCTTCTAACTCAGATCAGGCTACATTGCTCTTAGTTTATAAATCAAACTCTGCCCTTCACTTTATATTCTAAATCAGTCCTTCCATTCAAATCTTCTTTTGATGAAATTAAAACCAAAGGTTTTAGTGCAAGAAGAATTCCATTGTTAAACGCAAAAGGGAGAGTTTCTGAAAGGCCTTTACGAGGAGCTGGAACTGTGTGATGTGATAGAAGAAGAAATAGAAGTCGATGAGGGAAACGTAAGATATCCAGTATTACAGTGAGAGACTAAAAAAACTTCCAGACACTTCCGATAAAACACGGTGGAAGACGCTGATAACATTCATTCGAAATTTCTAAAATCATTGTGGGAAAAGGGAACCAAATAACTATTCTTGATGGTTTGTATCAACTGTGACTCTGGATACACAAGACGTTTGGGAAATATCATCCTGAGAGTCCCAAAGAGAGAGAAGGCTTATAAGCGAGACCGCTATCGGACAATCACCTCATGCACCCAAGTTGCTGTCAAAAGCCGGCCGTTGTGGCCGAGCAGTTCTAGGCGCTTCAGTCTGGAACTGCGCGACCGCTACGGTCGCAGGTTGAATCCTGCCTCGGGCATGGATATGTGTGATGTCCTTAGGTTAGTTAGGTTTGAGTAGTTCTAAGTTCTAGGGGACTGATGACCTCAGGTGTTAAGTCCAATAGTGCTCAGAGCCATTTGAACCATTTTTGCTGTCAAGAAAGATATAAATAAGAATGGAAAAGAAAATTGAAGGATTGTTAGGTGATGATCAGCTTGGCTTAGGAAAGGTAAAAGCACCAGGGAGACTATTCTGATGTTGCACTCTACAATGGAAGGAAGACTTAAGAAAACTAAGACACGCTCGTAGGGTTTTCAACCTAGGAAACGAGTTACCCAAACTAAAATGGAACTGTTTGAAATGTTAGAAATAGTAAGGATAATAGATGTAGCTTATGAGGAAAGATGGATAATATTTAATAAATACGAAAACCGAGAGAGTAAAATAAAAATGGAAGACTAAGAACCAAATGCTTGGGTTAGAAACTGTATAAGCAGGCATGTAACATTTCGCCCCTACTTCTATACATCAAAGAAACAATGACGGAGATTTTTTAAAAAAGTTTTGGCGTAGGACGAAATTCAAGATGAAAGGATATCAATGGCAAAGTTTGCTAATGACATTGATGTTCTAAATGAAAGTCAGTAACAAATACAGGATCCGTTGAATAGAAAGAACGATGATAACATACTGTCTTTTGAGAATGAAACAAAGGAAAACGAAATTAATAAGTAGTAGAAATGAGATTAGCGATAAACTTACTGTAACTGGGGATCACGTAGAAGATTAAGGAATTCTGCTGCCTTGGAAGCGAAATAACATGACGGACGAAGCATGGACGACACAAATAGTAGAGCAGCAGAAGCAAAGCGGATGATCCTGGCCTAACGAACTCTGTTAATATCAGACGTCGGTCTTATTTAGAGGAAAAAATTTCCGAGTATATGTGTTTTGAGTACAGTTTTATATGCAAGGGAATCAGACCCTGTGGTGCCACAGATGGTCGCTGAAAATGAGATGGGTTTATAAGATAAAAATGAGCGCTGAGGAAACACTGACAATAAGAAGAGACAGGGTGATAATATATGTGTTAAGACATTGGTAAAAACCTTCCATGGTACTAGAGGGAGCTGTAGACGGTGAAACCTGTAGGAGAGGCAGAAACTGGAATGTACCCACGAATACCTGAGTCGTTATGTGCTAGTGCTACTCTAAGTTGATGAGGTTAGCGTAAAACAGTATTCCTTGGCAGACTGCATTGAACCAGCCGGAAGACTGATGACTCACCACGAAAAGAAAAATCTTCATTATAACGAATCACTCAGCAAATGTATATACCACGACGCGGTGGTTAATGAAAACAGACTGCCAAGTAACACAAACTCCGCCTGGGGTCAGTTGCCTTGCAAAAGCCACCGCCGGTCCCAAGCCTAGATAAAAGAGGAGGGTTGGGCATTGGGTTAACAACCCAGTCCTGTAAAAAACTCTTTGTTACGAAAAACAAACTTGCCTCGGACGTGGATGAATACAATGGAATACTAAAACTGCAAAGGACAAACGGCACACGATTTAGAAATTTTAATTTTGGATCTTTGAATGTGCAGAGCCTATATAGACCAGGAACCATCCAGACCATGGTCTCAGAAATTGACCGATATAAACTGGACCTGGTGGCGGTACAAGAGACAAGATGGTTAGGAGAAGGAACTCACAGAGAAGATGGATACACACTATTCTACGGCAGATGTGTAGATAAACACGAATTCGGCACTGATTTTGTAATACACAACAAAGCAGCATGTTCGGTGAAGGAATTCAAAGCTGTTAACAAGAGAATATCCTACATAGTACTTGGAAACCAAGAGTCAGACATCACATTCATCAATGTTCATGCCACGACTGAGTATAAAACAGATGAGTTCTATGGCCAACTGGAACAAACAATTGAGAGCACATCAACTAGAAATATCAGGATAGTGCTGGGATATTTTAATGAAAAAGCAGGCAAAGAAGAATTATCCGTATCAAGTATAGGAAGGCACAGTTTGCATGATGAGACCAATGAGAATGGTCAGAGGTTGATCAACTTAGCTATCTCAAAGAACCTGAGAGTAAGTTCGACTTACTTCGAACACAAGAGAATATATAAGGAAACATGGGTCTCACCGGATGGAAGAACCACCAACCAGATAGATTACATCTTGGTTGAACTAGCGCTATAGCCATAGAGTCATGGACGTCAGGTCGTATAGAGGAGCCGGCTGTGTGTCAGACCACTTCCTCATTGTGTGCAGGCTTAAACTCATGTTCACCGACACACAAAAGAAGAAAGGGATACTAGAACCTACTTTGAATGTTGAGAAACTACGAGAAAGTGCCATTAAAGAACAATATGCTATAGAAATTAAAAACCGTTTTGATGTCCTAGAGACCCTGGAAGCAAGAGAGAACGTGGAGGAAAGGTGGAAAGAAATAAAGTCCACAGTACTAAATGTAGCGGAGGATATATTGGGAAGAAAGAAGATAATGAAGAAGAGGAAATGGTTCAACGAGACATACCAGAAGTCTACAGAAAAGAGAATGGAGATGAGAGAGAAGTGGCTAGCAGGACAGGGAGAATAAGCAGAAAAGTGAACATTTTATCAACATCACAAGGGAGACAAAGCGAATCCTAAGAGCAGAGAAGAGAATATATCTAACCAGTTTGCTAGAACAAGTTGAGGCAGAGAGACAAAACAAGAACTTAAGGCAATTCTTCCAATACATAAAAAATCGGAAACGTGGATTTCAGTGCCCAGCTTTTTTCATTAGAGATGAGAACGGCAACCTGATAAATGACAAGGAAAAAATTGTAGAAAGATGGAAAGAATACTTCTCAGAGCTGTTGAATCGCCCAGACCAAGATGGGGTATTACCTGCAAACACTAGGGAGGAAAGAAAAGATGAAGAAGAATCGGAAGTTAGTGAAGAAGAGGTGAAAATCGCAATCAAAGGTCTGAGAAGCAACAAAGACCCAGGGGAGGACGGAATAACATCAGAATTAATCAAGGAGGGAGGTGGGAGCTTACACTTAGAGATATATAAACTGATCCAGTTGATATGGAAGAGGGAGACACTGCCAGAAGAATGGAAATTGGCTATAATATGCCCAATATACAAGAAGGGAAGCAAAATGGAATGCGGTAACTACAGAGGAATGAGCTTGTTGAATGTCACGTATAAGGTGCTGTCCATCATTATCCTCAGAAAATTACAACCATTCATAGAGAACAACATACAGGAGTACCAAGCTGGCTTTCGACCAAACCGATCGACAAGAGATCACATTTTCACACTAAGACAATTGTTTGAAAACATTGGAAATATGATAAAGGTATCTACAGCCTGTTCGTCGATTTTCAACGTGCATATGACAGCATCCACAAGAATATCCTATAAAATGCAATGCGGGACTTCAGAATCCCCGAGAAGCTAGTGAGAATCGTGCAAGTTTGTATGGAATGGTCAAAGGCAGCAGTACGTTTCCGAGGAGCCACATCAGAAACAGTCGAGATTGAGACAGGCGTCAGACAAGGGGATGCTCTCTCACATGTTCTGTTCAATGTCATCTTAGAGAAAGTAATAAAAGACTGTAGGCAACAGGAGTGGGCCGGAGTAGAGATGGACAGTAACTTCAATTGTCGCGCATATGCAGATGACATAGTACTATTAAGTGAATCAAAGCACGAAATGAAAGAAATGTACCAGAAAATGGACAATAATGCACAGAAGGTAGGGCTCAAAGTGAATCGAGACAAAACAGAGTTCATGCAATTAGGAAGAAGACAAGAGAAGATAGAATTTCTTGAGATAGGTGGCAAGAGGTTCAAGAGAGTAGACCAGTTCAAATACTTAGGATCTTGGTTTACCACGGAAAACAACATAAAAATGGACATCAAGGAAAGAATAACAGTCCGAACGAAATGCATGCATTCCCTCAGAGCGACGCTTGGTTCTAAATCGATCTCAGTGAACACTAAGATGAAAATCTACAACACAGTGATATGCCCAGCAGTAATGTACGGTTCAGAAACATGGAGCATGACTAAGCGAGAAAGGGAAAAGCTATTAATATTTGAAAGAAGAGTAATGAGGAAGACATGGGGACCAGTTTTAGATAACCGAGAATGGAGGAGGAGGAAAAACGAGGAAATTTACCTATTGATAAAACAATGAACTATCCCACAGAAGATAAAAGGCAAAAGAATGCAATGGGTGGGCTATGTAGCCCGTATTCCAAATGGAAGACAGGCGAAGATGGTGCTAGAGGGGAAACCAAACACCAAACGCTCCAACGCCCCATTGGACGACCAAGGCGGCGCTGGATGGACGACCTGGGCATTGAAGACACCTGGAGGAACCAGGCACAAAACAGGATGGAATGGAGGCAGTTTATGGAAGCAGCGTGTGGTCTACAGGGCCTGTGATCACTGAATATCTATCTATCTATCAAGTAACACAACAATTTGAACCATTTTGCAGCATTAGACAGCCACAGGGAAAATTAAATCTACTTCTGTACAATAACGTTTCGTAATTGAAGCATTACACACGAAAGTCTAGACAGTATTGTAACATTGACAATGGTGGTATCGAGCAAAAGCAAGTGGTTAGGTTATGGTATCTAGTACAGTAATTCATTATCACAGAAAAATTTACTGAGCGATTGGTTTCGAGCTCTTCAAGATGCAACTCCGCTGACGAGGCATACTAGATACATAGATCTAGATAGTCTAGATATTGACCTTATGATGGCGCTCTAAATATACTTCAACATTTAGGTAATATAGACTGTGCTAAGAAGCGCATTTTCAACTTTTAACGGCGTAATGTGTGGTGTCACCGCCAGACACCACACTTGCTAGGTGGTCGCCTTTAAATCGGCCGCGGTCCGTTAGTATACGTCGGACCCGCGTGTCGCCACTATCAGTGATTGCAGACCGAGCGCCGCCACACGGCGGGTCTAGAGAGACTTCCTAGCACTCGCCCCAGTTGTACAGCCGACTTTGCTAGCGATGGTTCACTGACAAATTACGCTCTCATTTGCCGAGACGATAGTTAGCATAGCCTTCAGCTACGTCATTTGCTACGACCTAGCAAGGCGCCATTACCAGTCACTATTCTTGCTGTAAAACATGTACCGTCACGAGCGATGTTTACCAATTATGGATTAAAGTTAAGTATTCCAGAAGCTACGTACTTTTTTTACTAGGCTCAACTCCTTTAACTGTTCCAGACCTCACGCCAGCCTGCGTGAGCTTAAACGCGTGCCTAACGGCTACCTCATAGTGGCTTGGCTGTCTTTCCAAGACACAACATAATGAGTAATCCCTTACATTTCGGTATGTACCTTCGTCTCTTGATTTACTCTGAGATTGGCCGAACGATATGCGGTCGAAATATCACAGGAAGACCTGGATTCGAACCGTTGCAGGACTGAAATTTAACTGATTTCCTTAAGAAGATTTGGGTTTGTAAATCCAGCCACTGGGTTAAAATTTATCCGGCCTCTCTTTGATGACACCGAAAGGAGGATGACAGAGCGAAAGCCGGAATGCTAGATTCTGTGCTGATAAAATGTTTCACCAAAGAATATCTTACTATAATTCTACATTTCGAGTGTCACATGAATGCTAAAATGAAAAATGTGGAGAGCAGTGATAGTGAAACTGAAAATAAACAAAATTCGTTCGATCTAGCAAAGGTAACTGGACATGGTGTGTGTTCGATTCCGTGTAGGATATCGCGAAGAAATTGCTGCCTTTACAGCAACGTTTAATCGGAATCACTGACACGACAAACCGTTCCCAGCGTTGGGAAAAAACGCAAGTCTTTCCTACCCTCAAGAAATTTCGTCAGAAAGGTTTCAAGCATGCTAGTGTTTCAGCAAATGAACCGCAATAGGCAGCAGTATCTTTAGACACTGATTTAGTGAAACGATGTCCTATAATCAAAACATTCTTGACCTAATAATCAAGTCTGTAGTGCAGTCTGCCTTCGAGAATAGAAGAAGGAATGGCCACAGTAGCACGTGCAAGTAGTAACTTGCAGGTAAAGTTCGAATACTTGAACATAAAATATTATGAAAATCACTCTTAACACTCAATTAAAATTGTAGGGTGCACCAATGTTCAGCTTATAGCTGTCGCGGGACAGTGGGTCGTGGCCCGTGACTGTAATCAGAATGCTTTAACATGAAAAGGGTTAATTGCTGATAACGCCACTCCAGATCATTTTAACAATGACATGACCCATAGGATTAAATTTGTATGAGCTATTACGAAATGCTGAAAGGATTATTGCATGCCTGCTGTGTCCAAGATACTTTGTAAACATGAACATATACACACTGTAGAGAAAATCTGCCACTGCAATTCTGCATTCAGGAAACAGCGTTAGAATTACCTTTACACTCAAAATTAATACGTGCAAAGAAGAGGATTTTATTATTGTTCGCAGGGGTAAGCGGTACTTCAACTGAGTTATTTCACCATCCGAACAATTTTTGTACAGATCTAATCAGCAAGAAGAGAATGGTTACAACACGTATGTACTAGATGCAGTCCGACATAAATACACCATGGGTTTGTATAAACTTGCAAAAAATGATGTAAGAAAATCAAAAATACCTTACAGGAAAGTCAAATGAAGTATATGTATTGCCTTTAAATCAAACAACAGTGGAAGCAAGCCACATGAGATATACAATACACATGAGAGAGAGTCGAAATACTACCAATCACAAATTTTCAAGTTTTGTATGTGCGGTTTTCAACAAAATATATAAGAATTTAAAGCTCACAAAAGAATAACACTTTTTTTGGGCCATCAATCTTCTGGATGGTTTGATGCTGCCCTCCACGAATTCCTCTCTAGTGCCAACCACTTCATTTCAGAGGAGCACTTGCAACCTTCATCCTCAATTACTTGCTGTATGTATCCAGTCTCTGCCTTCCTCTACATTTCTTGCCCTCTACGGCTCCCTCTAGTACTAAAGAAGTCATTCCCTGATGCATTAACATACCTGTCCCTTCTCCTTGTCAGTGTTTTCCACACGTTCCTTTCCTCACCGATTCTGCATAGAACCTCCTCATTTCTTACCTTATCAGTCCACTTAATTTTCAGTATTTGCATGCAGAGCCACATCTCAAATGCTTTGATTCTCTTCTGTTCCGGTTTTCCCACAGTCCATGTTTCACTACCATACAATTCTGAGCTCCAAAAGTACATTCTAAGGACGTTCTTCCTCAATTTAAGGGCTGTGTTTGATACCAGTACACTTATCTTGACCAGAAATGCCCTTTTTGCCAGGGCTTATCTGCTTTTGATGTCCTCCTTTCTCCGTCCGTCTTTGGTTATTTTGCTGCCGAGGTAGCAGAATTCCTTAACTTCATCTATTTCGTGACCATCAATCCTGACGCCTAGTTTCTCGCTGTTCTCATTTCTGCTGCTTCCCATTACTTCCGTCTTTCTTCGTTTTACTCTCAACCCATATTCTGTACTCATTACATTGTTCATTCCATTCGGCAAATCATATAATTCTACTTCACTTTCACCCAGGACAGCAATGTCATCAGGGAATCGTATCATTGATGTGCTTTCACCTTCTACACTCCTGGAAATTGAAATAAGAACACCGTGAATTCATTGTCCCAGGAAGGGGAAACTTTATTGACACATTCCTGGGGTCAGATACATCACATGATCACACTGACAGAACCACAGGCACATAGACACAGGCAACAGAGCATGCACAATGTCGGCACTAGTACAGTGTATATCCACCTTTCGCAGCAATGCAGGCTGCTATTCTCCCATGGAGACGATCGTAGAGGTGCTGGATGTAGTCCTGTGGAACGGCTTGCCATGCCATTTCCACCTGGCGCCTCAGTTGGACCAGCGTTCGTGCTGGACGTGCAGACCGCGTGAGACGACGCTTCATCCAGTCCCAAACATGCTCAATGGGGGACAGATCCGGAGATCTTGCTGGCCAGGGTAGTTGACTTACACCTTCTAGAGCACGTTGGGTGGCACGGGATACATGCGGACGTGCATTGTCCTGTTGGAACAGCAAGTTCCCTTGCCGGTCTAGGAATGGTAGAACGATGGGTTCGGTGACGGTTTGGATGTACCGTGCACTATTCAGTGTCCCCTCGACGATCACCAGTGGTGTACGGCCAGTGTAGGAGATCGCTCCCCACACCATGATGCCGGGTGTTGGCCCTGTGTGCCTCGGTCGTATGCAGTCCTGATTGTGGCGCTCACCTGCACGGCGCCAAACACGCATACGACCATCATTGGCACCAAGGCAGAAGCGACTCTCATCGCTGAAGACGACACGTCTCCATTCGTCCCTCCATTCACGCCTGTCGCGACACCACTGGAGGCGGGCTGCACGATGTTGGGGCGTGAGCGGAAGACGGCCTAACGGTGTGCGGGACCGTAGCCCAGCTTCATGGAGACGGTTGCGAATGGTCCTCGCCGATACCCCAGGAGCAACAGTGTCCCTAATTTGCTGGGAAGTGGCGGTGCGGTCCCCTACGGCACTGCGTAGGATCCTACGGTCTTGGCGTGCATCCGTGCGTCGCTGCGGTCCGGTCCCAGGTCGACGGGCACGTGCACCTTCCGCCGACCACTGGCGACAACATCGATGTACTGTGGAGACCTCACGCCCCACGTGTTGAGCAATTCGGCAGTACGTCCACCCGGCCTCCCGCATGCCCACTATACGCCCTCGCTCAAAGTCCGTCAACTGCACATACGGTTCACGTCCACGCTGTCGCGGCATGCTACCAGTGATAAACACTGCGATGGAGCTCCGTATGCCACGGCAAACTGGTTGACACTGACGGCGGCGGTGCACAAATGCTGCGCAGCTAGCGCCATTCGACGGCCAACACCGCGGTTCCTGGTGTGTCCGCTGTGCCGTGCGTGTGATCATTGCTTGTACAGCCCTCTCGCAGTGTCCGGAGCAAGTATGGTGGGTCTGACACACCGGTGTCAATGTGTTCTTTTTTCCATTTCCAGGAGTGTATTTTAATTCCACTCCTGGACTTTTCTTTTGTTTCCACAACTGCTTCTTCGATGTACAGATTGAACAGTAGTGAGGGAAGATTACATCCCTATCTTACACCCTTTTTAATCCGAGCGCTTCGTTCTTGGTCGTCCGCTCTTATTATTCCCTTTTGGCTCTTGTACATATTGTTTACCATCCGTCTCTCCCCATAGCTTACCCCTACATTTCTCAGAATTTAGAATATCTTGTACCAGTTTACACTGTCGAAGGCTTTTCCCAGGTCGACATATCCTATAAACGTGTCTTGATTTTTCTTTAGTCTTGTTTCCATTATCAACCGCAACATCAGAATTGCCTCTAGGGTGCCTTTCCTAAAGCCAAACTGTTCGTCATCTAACATCCTCAATTTTCTTTTGAATTTTTCTCTATATTATTCTTGTCAGCAACTTGGATGCATGAACTTTTAAGCTGATTGAGCGATAATTCTCGCACTTGCCAGCTCTAGTCAGCTCTAGCAATCTTCGGAATTGTGTGGATGATATATCTCCAGACTCAAACATTCTACACACCAACGTGAATAGTCGTTTTGTTGCCAATTCTCCCAATGATTTTAGAAATTATAGAGGCCTTCAATGTACTCCTTCCACCTATCCACTCTCTCCTCTGCATTTAAAAGTGGAATTCCCGTTGCACTCTTAATGTTACAACCCTAGCTTTTAGTTTCACAGAAGGTTGTTTTGACTTTCCTGTATGCTGAGTCAGTCCTTCCGACAATCGTTTCCTTTTCATGCACCCATTTCTTCTTGGCGTCCCTGCACTCCCTATTTATTTCCTTCCTCAGTGACTTGTATTTCTGTATTCCTGAACTTCCCTGAACATTTTTGTGCTTCCTTCTTTCATCGATCAACTGAAATATTTCTTCTGTTACCCAAGGTTTCTTCGCGGCTAACTTCTTTGCACCTGTGTTTTTCGTTCCAACTTCTGTGACTGCCCTTTTTGGAGAAATCCATTCCTCTTTAACTGTACTGCCGACGGAGCTATTCCTTACTGCTGTATCTATAGCCTTAGAGACCTTCAAGTGTGTCTCGTCCTCCCTCAGTACTTCTGTGTCCCACTTCTTTGAGCATTGATTCTTCCTGACTAATTTCTTGAACTTCAGCCTGCTCTTCATCACTACTACATAGTGATCTCAGTCTATAACTGCTGCTGGGTACACATTACAGTCCAGTATCTGATTTCGGAATCTCTGTCTGATCACGATGTAACCTAACTGAAATCTTCCCCTATCACCCGGTCTTTTCCAGGTATATCTCCTCCCCCGTAATTCTCAAACAGAGTATTCGCTATTACTAACTGATAGCCAATACAGGACTCAATTAGTCTTTCTCCTCTGTCGTTTCTTGTGCCAAGTCCATATTCTCCTGTAATGTTTTCTTCTACTTCTTCCCCTACAACTGCATTCCAGTCCCCCATGACCATTAGATTTTCATCTCCCTTGATGTACTGTATTACCCTTTCAATATCCTCATATACTTTCTCTATCTCTCCATCTTCAGCTTGCGGCGTCGGCATGTATACCTGAACTATAATTGTCGGTGTTGGTTTGCTGTCGATTCTAACAAGAACAACCCTGTCACTGAACTATTCACTATAACACACTCTCTGCCCTACCTTCGTGTTCATAACGAATCTTATACTCGTTATACCATTTTCTGCTGCTGTTGATATTACCCTATACTCATCTGACCAGAAATCTTTGACTTGTTTCCATTTAAATTTACTGGCCTCTAATATATCTAAATTGAGCATTCAAGCTTCTGACATTCCACGCCCCGACTCACAGAATATTATCCTTCCGTTCATTGTTCAATCTTTTTCTCATGGTCACCTCTACCTTGGCAGTCCCTTCACGGAGATCCGAATGGGGGACTATTCCGGAATCTTATGCCAATGGAGAGATCATCATTACACTTTTTCAGTTACAGGCCACATGTCCTGTGTATAAATGTTATGTGTCTTTAATGCAGTGGTTTCCATTGCCTTCTGCATCCTCATAATGTTGATCATTGCTGATTCTTCCGCCTTTAGGAGCAGTTGCCCACCCCAAGGACAAGAAACAGCCCTGAATCTCTGTCCGCTCCTTCGCCCTCTTTGACAAAGCCATTTGAGAGTGAGGGTGACTTCTTATGCCGGAACTCTTCGACCGCCAAATGATGATTATGAGTCAAAATTTAAGTGGTGGTAGGTTTAGAACCAGGGACTAAGGACATTTGATTAATAATCAAACAGGCTACCCCCGTTTTTTCATTTTGTTCGTTGTGTTTGGTCGTTCTGGACGTCACCTGACATCCGTTCAAGTTCGTTGTTGATCTTTTCACTCAGTTTTTTTATTGCAGAGGCCAACCAGCTCTCTGACCGAACACGGTGAGCTACCGTGCCGGCCCCCCTTGACCGCGGGTGACAGATTAGAGTGCATTATACTCCGGACTGAACGACTAGAACACGATCCAGTAATCAGCTTGCGGAAAGCACCAAGAACGTGAAACTCTGTAGCATCTCATGCCTAAGTATCGGTTCGCCTTGATAATTCATCACAAGCATAGCACGCGAAATGACAGCAAAACAGACCATAAGATACAAATATCACACGAAGTATGTGAGAAAAAATACCACTGCAGCTGTATCTTGAGAATGTCTTTATGCTATCACCCAACTAGTTTCTGCAGCGCATTACCGCTATCCTCAGGCTCCACCACTGCGAGAAGGGTATTGAATTTCCTTGGCGCATTTACTGTGAGATCTTTTCTATAGACTCCAGATGAAAGCCAGCCCATGTGTGCTCCTATTAAGGATCCCACAGCTATTGCACCAAGGAAATCAAATACTATTTTAGCAGTGGTGGGGCCTGAGGATGGCGGTACTGTGCCGCCGAATCTAGTCCTGTGATAGAATAGAGAAATTCACAGTATACAGCTGTGGTTATACTTTTTCTCATATACATTATCAGCTGAAGTCCTTCGTCCATGAAATAAGACGGACATCCATAAAATCACACGAAGTGATTTAAAACTTTGCTTAATGGCAATCACTACAAATAACTGACGCATTCTCATCAAATCTCTAATCTGCTGCTGCCGCCTCTGGGATGCTAGCACTCACCAAGTATGTGATTTGTAGTTACCAGAAAGCATGGGCCAAGCTAATCACCAGTCTCTCTTATTAGTTGGAAACATGCGGAACTAACTAAAGCTAAACACGTTACCCAGCACTGCCTCGGGGAGATGCAACTCAGTAAGTCTACACTGCTTATCGGTACTAGTTGCTGGATGTCTTTGCAAAAATTTGCAAAGACAAGATCGCGAATTTAATAAACAAAACTGTAGCAAGATTGGCATGTGCCGTTTTACACCCAAATTTCAAGGTGCGCTCTACTTCAGTCCTGAATTGTTGACATCATTATGTTGTCGAACAATGGAACACATAAACCCTACCTTATAATGACAGCTACACTATGCATCCTCTGGCACACGCACATCAAGGTAGGTTGCAAAGTATGATGTATTCTGCGAACACTCTTCGAATGTTGATGAAATTCCTACCTTGAGCACTTTTCCATTGAAACTCATGCAGAAAAGATATATACCCTATTTTGTTAGAGTGCTTTGTGAATACAATGGTTTATTAATGTTAGGATTATCGTTTATCTGCAGCACTATCCAGTCTAACGATGCCTTCGTTGAGGAGGAAAAGGTCATCTTGTGTCGGTTCTCTGCCTTCCAAAAGAGAAAGAAAATTAAATGCTTTTCATAAAATTTTTCAATACATGTTTAGCATTTCTAACATCTGATGATGAATTGGTTTGTAATTTGTAACTTGTACCGTTTCTCAAGATTTTGAGATTACACGTCTGTGAGTACAGCAGCTGCTAAAACAGAAAACGATATTGTACTGTTACTACTAGTACTGCTGTGACTGTTATTTACTTATAATTGGTACTATTGTTAGTTATGTTTTTCTAATCATGTACCTAACTATTTGAAGCTTTTATCTGGTGCCAAAGCCACAAATGTAACGCAGCACTTTATACCTTCGTGAACTTAATGGACCGAAGTCTGACGTTCAGTTTCTTCCCTCAGACCCTGAGTGAGTAGTCGTCAGGTTCACGTTTAGCTGTGTTGCAATCGTCATCATCTAGTTATCATATTTTTTCCATAAATAAACTGGACGATATAGATTATTATTTAGACTTTTAACGATAGTAATAATAATCGAGAGCTGCGGTTGCTCCGGTTGCTAAAACTCTGAACTTGACAGTAGCAGGTACGGACATCATCAGGGATGCGGTCGAGCTTAACTTCCGAGTTTGACATGCGTATCACCGTTAATAGTGTCACGTGACCCAACTACATGTAACACTATAGAGCAGTTCGGAATTTAATCAGGACATCAACGCAAGGTTTGATATAAGAACTTCACGCCACCACCTTTCCTCCCCTCACCTACCAAATACCGTAGCTGAAAATTCCTTCCACCGCTAGGATTCGAATCGACTTACGCCCGAATCAACCGCAACCGCGCAATAGTGCGTTAGCGACCTCGGCTATTGGGGGTGAGTTCAAAAAGACACCAAGAAATAAAAAAATTGAAATCTCTTTTATACACTCACAAACTAATTAAAAATCGTTATGCTTATTAGTACATGACGTGGACTCAACAAGTCGTTGGAAATCCCCTACAGAAATATCGAGCACAGCTATAGCCGGTGCAGGATTTTGAACACGAACTGACCTCTCGATTACGTAACATAAGTGTTCAATGCCATTCATGTCCGGCGATCTGGGTGGCCAAACATTCACTCGAATTGTCCACAATGTTCTTAACTAATCACGTACAATTGTGGCGCGGTGACATAGGCATTGTCATCCATAAAAATTCCGTCTTCGTTTGGGAACATGAAGACCATGATTGGCTACTAATGATCTCCAGATAGCCGAACACTACCATTTCCAGCCAATTATTCGTTGAGTAGGATCATAGTACCTGGTTCATTCCTCGTAAACACAGTCCATACCATTGTGGAGCCACCACCAGCTTGCATAGTGCCTCGTTAACAACTTGAATCTATGGTGTGCGCCACAGTCTAACCTTACCATCAGCTCTTTTTTCTTTTTTTTTTTTTTGATCATCAGTCTACTGACTGGTTTGATGCGGCCCGCCACGAATTCCTTTCCTGTGCTAACCTCTTCATCTCAGAGTAGCACTTGCAACCGGCGTCCTCAATTATTTGCTTGACGTATTCCAATCTCTGTCTTCCTCTACGGTTTTTGCCCTCTACAGCTCCCTCTAGTACCATGGAAGTCATGCCCTCATGTCTTAGTAGATGTCCTATCATCCTGTCCCTTCTCCTTATCAGTGTTTTCCACATATTCCTTTCCTCTCCGATTCTGCGTAGAACCTCCTCATTCCTTACCTTATCAGTCCATATAATTTTCAACATTCGTCTATAGCACCACATCTCAAATGCTTCGATTCTCTTCTGTTCCGGTTTTCCCACAGTCCATGTTTCACTACCATACAATGATGTACTCCAGACGTACATCCTCAGAAATTTCTTCCTCAAATTAAGGCCAGTATTTGATATTAATAGACTTCTTTTGGTCAGAAATGCCTTTTTTGCCATAGCGAGTCTGCTTTTGATGTCCTCCTTGCTCCGTCCGTCTTTGGTTATTTTACTGCCTAGGTAGCAGAATTCCTTAACTTCATTGACTTCGTGACCATCAATCCTGATGTTAAATTTCTCGCTGTTCTCATTTCTACTACTTCTCATTACCTTCGTCTTTCTCCCATTTACTCTCAAACCATACTGTGTACTCATTAGACTGTTCATTCCGTTCAGCAAATCATTTAATTCTTCTTCACTTTCACTCAGGATAGCAATGTCATCAGCGAATCGTTTCATTGATATCCTTTCACCTTGTATTTTAATTCCACTCCTGAACCTTTCTTTTATTTCCATCATTGCTTCCTCGATGTACAGATTGAAGAGTAGGGGCGAAAGGTTACAGCCTTGTCTTGCACCCTTCTTAATACGAGCACTCCGTTCTTGATCGTCCACTCTTATTATTCCCTCTTGGTTGTTGTACATATTGTATATGACCCGTCTCTCCCTATAGCTTACCCCTGCTTTTTTCAGAATCTCGAACAGCTTGCACCATTTTATATTCTCAAACGCTTTTTCCAGGTCGACAAATCCTATAAAAGTGTCTTGATTTTTCCTTAGCCTTGCTTCCATTATTAGCCGTAACGTCAGAATTGCCTCTCTCGTCCCTTTTCTTTTCCTAAAGCCAAACTGATCGTCACCTAGCGAATTCTCAATTTTCTTTTCCATTCTTCTGTATATTATTTTTGTAAGCAGCTTCGATGCATGAGTTGTTAAGCTGATTGTGCGATAATTCTCGCACTTTTCAGCTCTTGCCGTCTTCGGAATTGTGTGGATGATGCTTTTCCGAAAGTCAGATGGTATATCGCCAGACTCATATATTCTACACACCAACGTGAATAGTCGTTTTGTTGCCACATCCCCCAATGATTTTAGAAACTCTGATGGAATGTTATCTATCCCTTCTGCCTTATTTGACCGTAAGTCCTCCAAAGCTCTTTTAAATTCCGATTCTAATACTGGATCCCCTATCTCTTCTAAATCGACTCCTGTTTCTTCTTCTATCACATCAGACAAATCTTCACCCTCATAGAGGCTTTCAATGTACTCTTTCCACCTATCTGCTCTCTCCTCTGCATTTAACAGTGGAATTCCTGTTGCACTCTTAATGTTACCATCGTTGCTTTTAATGTCACCAAAGGTTGTTTTGACTTTCCTGTATGCTGAGTCTGTCCTTCCGACAATCATATCTTTTTCGATGTCTTCACATTTTTCCTGCAGCCATTTCGTCTTAGCTTCCCTGCACTTCCTATTTATTTCATTCCTCAGCGACTTGTATTTCTGTATTCCTGATTTTCCCGCAACATGTTTGTACTTCCTCCTTTCATCAATCAACTGAAGTATTTCTTCTGTTACCCATGGTTTCTTCGCAGCTACCTTTTTTATACCTATGTTTTCCTTCCCAACTTCTGTGATGGCCCTTTTGAGAGATGTCCATTCCTCTTCAACTGTACTGCCTACTGCGTTATTACTTATTGCTGTATCTATAGCGTTAGAGAACTTCAAACTTACCTCGTCATTCCTCAGTACTTCCGTATGCCACTTCTTTGCGTATTGATTCTTTCTGACTAATGTCTTGAACTTCAGCCTACTCTTCATCACTACTATATTGTGATCTGAGTCTATATCTGCTCCTTGGTACGCCTTACAATCCAGTACCTGATTTCGGAATCTCTTTCTGACCATGATGTAATCTAATTGAAATCTTCCTGTATCTCCTGGCCTTTTCCGAGTATACCTCCTCCTCTTATGATTCTTGAACAGGGTATTCGCTATTACTAGCTGAAACATGTTACAGAACTCAATTAGTCTTTCTCCTCTTTCATTCCTTGTCCCAAGCCCATATTCTCCTGTAACCTCTTCTTCTACTCCTTCCCCTACAACTGCATTCCAGTCGCCCATGACTATTAGATTTTCGTCCCCCTTTACATACTGCATTACCCTTTCAATATTCTCATACACTTTCTCTATCTGTTCATCTTCAGCTTGCGACGTCGGCATGTATACCTGAACTATTGTCGTTGTTGGTCTGCTGTAGATTCTGATTAGAACAACCCGGTCACTGAACTTTTCACAGTAACACACCCTCTGCCCTACCTTCCTATTCATAACGAATCCTACACCTGTTATACCATTTTCTGCTGCTGTTGATATTACCCGATACTTATCTGATCAGAAATCCTTGTCTTCCTTCCACTTCACCTCACTGACCCCTACTATATCTAGATTGAGCCTTTGCATTTCCCTTTTCAGATTTTCTAGTTTCCCTACCACGTTCAAGCTTCTGACATTCCACGCCCCGACTCGTAGAACCTTATCCTTTCGTTGATTATTCAATCTTTTTCTCATGGTAACCTCCCCCTTGGCAGTCCCCTCCCGGAGATCCGAATGGGGGACTATTCCGGAACCTTTTGCCAATAGAGAGATCATCATGACACTTCTTCAAATACAGATCATATGTCCTGTGGATACACGTTACGTGTCTTCAATGCAGTGATTTCCATTGCCTTCTGCATCCTCATGTCGTTGATCATTGCTGATTCTTCCGCCTTTAGGGGCAATTTCCCACACCTAGGACAAGAGAGTGCCCTGAACCTCTATCCGCTCCTCCGCCCTCTTTGACAAGGCCGTTGGCAGAATGAGGCTGACTTCTTATGCCGGAAGTCTTCGGCCGCCAATGCTGATTATTTATCAAAATTCAGGCAATGGCGGGGAACGAACCCGGGACCGAAAACGTTTTGATTATGAATCAAAGACGCTACGCCTAGACCACGGGTACTAACTGAAATCGGGATTCATCTGACTAGGCCACTGTTTTCCAGCATCTAGGGTCCAACAGACATGGTCACGAGCCCAGGAGAGGCGCTGGAAGCGATGTCGTGTTCTTAGCTAAGGCACCAGCATCCATCGTCTGCTGCCATAGCGTATTAACGGCAAATTTCCTCACACTGTCCTAACGGATACGTTCGTCGTAAATCCCCCCCCCCCCCACCTCCCCAATTGATTTCTGTGGTTATTTCATGCACTGTAGCTTATCTGTTAACAATGACAATTCTACACAAACGCTGCTGCTCTTGGCCGTTCAGTGAAGGCCATCGTCCACAATTGCCCGTGGTGGGAGGTAATGCCAGGCAATTTGGTTTTCTAGGCGCTCTCTTGATGGTGTGGATCTCGAAATACTGAATTCATTAACGGTTTGGGGAATGAAATGTCCCATGCGTCTAGTATCAACCACCATTCTGCGTTCAAAGTCTGTTTATTCGTGTCGTGCGACCATAAGCTCGACGCACACCTTTTCACATACATCATCCGAATACAAATGATAGCTCCACCAATGCATTGTCCTTTTGTACATTGTGTACGTCGTACTGCTGCTATCTGTATATGTGCGTATCGCTGTTGCATGATTTATGTCACCTCAATGCAAATGCACAGTGGAAGGGTTAAATGATGCAATGATTGTATCTATTGCAGGATCTACAAAACTTTAAACGAGGTAATAGTATCGAATATATAGAGTACTCGACAATGACTGGTCAGTATGTGAGAATTAATGGGGACACCCACAGCTGTGTGTTTAACTTCTTTATTCAAATATGACAGGTTTATTGCCAATTAACTCATTAGTATAGAAAGTCAGTGTACTAACAGAATTTTAGTAATAAGCACACACAAATAATAAACTCACGGGACTAAATATTAGTAACCTCTTTGAAAGAGCACACTGGTCGCTTTGGAACGCTGTAGATGGTGTAAACTGGTGCCAGGCGCTCCTGTAAACCTCCACCGGTGATGTAAGTCATAGTTGTTAAATGGTGTGCTTGTGCCAATCGATTGTAAGGAATCAGTACAGTAAGAGGGGCTGACGCGGAGACGTGACATTATGGTAGAAAGGAGCTATCGCAGTTGAAAGTGCCCATGACCTCACCATGAATGAAGTATCTCGATCTGTTGCTGTATTAACGGGGAATGTCGGAAGTATCCAAAGGGAGTGATGTACCATCCGCAGCCATGTACCACGATATAAGGACAGTGGTCTGTTACAGTCCGTAAATGATAGGGACCGGATGCGATTGTTGGGCCTTATCAACGAGAATCGGTTTCCAACACAACAGGAATTGAAGCTGTCAGTGAAAGGAGGTCCTTCTCACTCAGTTTCAGAGCGAACATTGTGAAAAGAATACACATTTGAAGAGTGGAAGTGTAAAACGTTCTAACAAGGGAACCTCCCCATCGCACCCCCCTCAGATTTAGTTATAAGTTGGCACAGTGGATAGGACTTGAAAAACTGAACACAGATCAATCGAGAAAACAGGAAGAAGTTGTGTAGAACTATGAAAAAAAATTAGTAAAATATACAAATTGAGTAGTCCATGTGAAGATATGCAACATCAAGGCGCACGAACGTATAGGAACGCCGTGGTCCTGTGGTTAGCGAGAGCAGCTACAGCACAAGAGATCCTAGGTTCAAGTCTGCCCTCGAGTGAGAAATTTAGTTTTTTATTTTCAGTTTATGTGTCAAATTCTTATGTTTTCATCACTTTTTGGGAGTGATTATCACATCCACAAGAAATCCTAAATCGGGCAAGGTAGAAGAATCTTTTTACCCATTCGCTAAGTGTACAAGTTAGGTGGGTCGACAACTTACTCCTGTCATGTGACGCACATGCCGTCACCAGTGTCGTATAGAATATATCAGACGTGTTTTCCTGTGGAGGAATCGGTTGACCTATGACCTTGCGATCAAATGTTTTCGGTTCCCACTGGAGAGGCACGTCCTTTTGTCTACTAATCGCACGGTTTTGCGGTACGGTCGCAAAACACAGGACTAAACTTATTACAGTGAACAGAGACGTCAATGAACGAACGGACAGATCATAACTTTGCGAAAATAAAGAAAGTAAAATTTTCAGTCGATGGAAGACTTGAACCAAGGACCTCTCGTACCGCAGTTACTCATGCTAACCACTGGACCACGGCGCTCCTGAGCTCGCATTCTCCTTGCTGTTGAGTATCTTGCACATGGACTACTCAGTTTGTACATTTCACTAATTTTTTTCATAGTTCCATACAACTTCTTCCTGTTTTCTCGATTGATCTGTGTTCAGTTTTTCAAGGCCTATCCACTGTGCCAACTTATAACTAAATCTGAGGGGGGTGCGATGGGGAGGTTCCCTTGTAAGTGCCATATTTCGCGTTTGTCAGGAGAGACAAAAAACAATACATTCCTTTTGTACGTGTCTTACTTAGAAAATTGAGGAGTTTTTCTGATACCACAGAATTATGCTGCGCACTTCATCATTGCAAGAAATAATGACACAAACTAGAAAATAATCTATTGAGAACCATGAAACTGACCTGAGATTGGATTCCCATTGAGAAATTTGTGCACCACAATCACACAACAAGTGTTGCAAACAAGGCAAACTCCAGGATAGGTCATCCAAATTTGAAACTGTGTTTTATTATTGCATATCGATTTCAATCACAGAGTGATCACCTCAGTGCAATAATAAGTCCAGTGGACTCATTCAGCCATGCGCAAACTAAAACTTCATAGGTCTCACAGTGAAAAACATACCAGCTAATATGTATAAGAATCTCAGTTGCTAGTTAACATGTGTTTCATCATGAACTCCTGTGTTTAAAGTTATGAGTCCACTGGGCTTAGTCTTGCACTGAAGATCACTCTGTGACTTATATCGATACACAATAATAAAAAATAGTTTCGCAGTCTTGCACTGAAAATGATCACTCTGTCACTGAAACTGATGTCAGTAATAGAAAGCGTTTTGAAATTTGTAAGACCAACGCTAGTTTCCCTTGTAGGAAACTGAGCTTTTGTTTCGAGCGTCACTAATACTAGACTCTAGGTTGTACGTAAATACAGCAGAAATGTTTTAACTAGTAGAACCATTTGTCATTTGTTTCATGTTTTTTACAGGATAGTAACGAAATTCACGAAAAAATCTCTCAGTGTTGATTTCTGTTTCTCACAAAATTTCATTCTTGACATTAGATGATAAGTTTGCTTTTTAGGAATATATGACTGCACGGACAAAAAGTTTTTCTGTTTTGCCACTGATAAACATGGCTGTTGTTGCAGACGACGTACGGCAAGGCATACATCCGCCATGGTTGGTCTTCTTTTAAATTCATTGACGTTTTTCGTTTCTTTTGTTTCATAGTAAACATTTTTGATAACCACTTGAGATAGAGGGATATGAGACACTTTCAGTCCGCATATATTTAGCATATATGTTTGAGACTTGAAAAGGTCTATGGAACCACATAGTTTGATTAAAGCACCTCTGCCTGGGTTTCAGGCAGGAGCCCCCATTCGGCCGATGCTGAGGTGCTATTACAATACAGCTGGAGAGCCTCTCTGATGTTCTTCGAGTTTATGGGGGAATACCAAGTGGGCTGAAGCATGAATGGCAATTTGGATTGAGGAGGGATGCGTGCTAGGGTAGTGCGAGCTGTTGTGCAGAGCCACTATACCAGGGTACCATAGCGGTTAGCATATTTCCCTAGCGAGCAGGAGGCCCAGGTTCGATTCATAGCCTTGGTACAATTTTCATTCTTCTGGAGAAAGCACTGCTTGGGACAAACACCATGCACAAGCTCCTTCTAGTACTGAATAAAACATTTTCTCCACGATTTGAGATTCTGAACAAGCCTAAGGACATGCATCAGGGTACTGAAAACATTTTTTTAAGGCTTAGACCATTTTCGGTATCCACTTCTCGTTTGGAGTCGAATATGTCACAACAGACGACTGACCACAGAAGCATATCAATCTGCATGTCTTCAATGGGCCAATGAGTGTGTGGAGGATATACTGTAGTTCAGGACGGGGTGTATTCTGTGACGTTTTAGGTTTTTTTTTCGTTCAATAATTTACGTCCACTGATTCAGGTTAGCCTGAAAATTAACTGAGGTGCTTATTTCTTCGTTCTCGTTGACCAAGTCTTGTTCTTTCTTTTACATCTTCATGGTAAGTTTTTTTGTGTCTTCCAAAATGGTAGCAACTAATTTCATAGTGCCTAACGCATATGTTCCTGCTTTGAGGAACACTAAAGTTCTCTATTACAACTCGACTAGCCCGCAAAATCACCTTGTCTTAATCCTACGTAAAACATGTTGGCCTGTTTGGAGCACCAGCTGAAAAGCAGAAATGAACACTTAACGGGACCTAATCATTAGGAGATGGATTCAATAGACCTGAAGAAACTTGTAGATTCTCTACCTCATGTAGCTGCGGCCATTATCGTAACTAGAGGTAGTGTTACACGGTATTTGGATGATGTCTCCTAGAGGGTGAGTAACTTTTTTCTGTGGTGTGTCTATTAACGCCTGTTTTTACAAACAGGACTTTCAAAATAAATCGCTTATGTACGCACCTGTCATGTCACATGGCTGTGTGTGGCCATTCCAGGGACGCTCGGCTTAGAACAAAGATACATGCAAAATGACCAGAACAAATTTATAGTGTTTCTTGTGTGTAATGCCACATAATATCTTAACAAGTTCAAATGCTCGTCAGATGCTCTTGATTTAGGTTTCACGAGATTTCTGTAAGTCAGTTCAGTTTCCTTGTACACCCTTGCTCAAATAAGTTATAGTTACATATGTAAGGACCTCCATGTCAACGGGTCGTTAATCTCTCTATTTCCTTCCTGTACAGTATTAATCCAGCCTCACCTTGGTTAACAGTAAACATAAGAAGTCTGATCGTTTAGGATTCGACAATGAGTCAGTTCTAGGATGCCTTTTCCAAAGCTACTTTTACTCACGAGCCGTGTGTGAGAAGAGAAGCTCGGAGACCGTTCAGGTCGCGCATTGAAAGACAAGTATCCGAAGACTTAAGAGTGTGGAGTGTGATAGTAATGCCAGTGCAGCTAGTAGTGTTGTATGCACTGGGTGTAGAGGCTCCACGCAGTACACCTGAGTAAGCTGGGTTGCCTACGCACTAGTCGTAAGAGGCGAGACGACACGAAAGTTGCGATCAGGCGTACGGGGGGCGTTACATTTACCTCGCTATTTTGTAGCGCCGGTCCCATAGGCATAAGGAGAGTGTGGCTCAGTATCCTTCCGCCGCCGGGTATTTAGCGGGCTGTATGATGCTATGAGACCAGATCGAAATGGAGAATCAACTGGAGACTCGGCAAGTCTATTTCCAGAGCCGACTTTCTGTCAGGTGGTATAACGAGCGCCACCACATGTCTTCGACGGCTGCCGATATGCCCACCATTTTCATGGCTCAGCAAACAGATTGATGTATAACTTGACTAGGACTTTGATACAAAGTGACTATTAGTTAAATATTTTGTCTATTTTGTACTTAGAACTGCTCAATTCAGCAGTAGAGCAACTTTTGTTACATTTACTTGAAAGTAAGGAATAATTACCTAGTCCATTAAATTTCGGGCATGCAGCATGCGCGGCTGCATGCTCGAAATTTAATAGACTATTCATTACACCGCGAAAAGTTGAAAATGCACAATAATTATCTAAGTGTTAGAGAAAACTTTGAGGAAACACTTTATGGACCAGCGGCAGGGTACTTAGATAAGTTTAGAAGAATAGTTGAACATGCGAGGGTTATTCGGAAAGTGAGGAATGATCGGTCGCGAAAATCCGACTAGGCTTTTCACAGATGTGTTGGTCAGGGTCTCTAGTATGCCCGTCGATCGCGTCAAGATGCTATTTTCAGTTGTGAGCGCACTGTGAGCAAGTAAAGGCGCCTAGAACAACAATGTCTCCCAGCAACTAGGAGGGCCCGCTGAGAGGCTTCACCTTAATGAATGCAGCCCACCTAACACAACTGTCACGCACTTCCTTCTTCACGGCACTTCTCAGCCGCAATCTGCAGGGCCAGTGAAGACGCTCCTGCAGCCTTTTCGATGGGAAGTGTTGGATCACCCACAACACAGCCTTAATTGGCTCGTCCTGAGTATCATCTCTGTTCACATGAAACAATGGACACGAAGACATCACTTGGGCACAGGCTCCGCGCTATAGACCGGCGTAAAGAATTATCGGAAAGCACAGGCGGCTGCCTTCTAAGACGATGTTGTTGGAAATTTGGTATAACGCCCCGACAAATGTCTAAGTCGTGTAGAGAAGTACCTGAGAGGTGTAGCTAAATGTGCAAAGAAAACAGTTTTGATTTTCACTGTGGTTTCCATTTCGCGACCGATCCTTCCTTACTTTCCGAATCACCATCGTAATTAACATGTGGATGGAGTGCGCTCGTGAGGAATTACAACGTAGTGTGGTAGTTTGAAAGATTCTTTTCTATCACGGCGATGAATAATAGCAAAGCATCGAACACTCAGATGGAGATTTAAAGGGATGACACAAGAACAGACACCATTGATGACCTGCAGCAGTCTAGAACGAAATTAGAATTATACATTAATTCCATCAGCTGCTGACGGGCGTTGATATATGTCAATGGGGACAGGTGAAAATGTGTGCCCCGAGCGGGACTCGAACCCGGGATCTCTTGCTTACATGGCAGACGCTCTGTCCATCTGAGCCACCGAGGGAACAGAGAATAGGGCGACTGCAGGGACTATCTCGCGCGCGCCTCCCGCGAGACCCACATTCTCATCTTATATGTCCACACACTACATTCGTAGCGTCCCTACCCAACACACTCATTACTCGTGGAAGACATTATTACCAAGTCTCGCAAGAGTTCGGGTAATATGTGTGCATTCGCACAGAAGAAGATAGTCATGGCCGGTACCGCCAGAACTATATACATAATGACCTGCAGCCATCTAGAGCGTAATTAGAATTATATATTAATACCTTCAGTTGCTGACGGGAGTTGATATACATCAACGGGTCAGGTGAAAATGTGTGCCAGGACCCGGACTCAAACCCCGGATCTCCTGCTTACATGGCAGGCGCACTGTCCATCTGTAATTTAATCTAATCACTCCATTACTGAATCCATCACTAGAACGAGAAAAAAAAAACTTCTGTTCCTTATCAAAGCATCAACGTATAACTGAATTATAAATATGCTTGGACGAAAGCAGATGTCAAACCCAGAAATAAATCAATTGTATTTCATTATAGAAAGTGGAATCTATTTACGGCGTAGGGACAAATCTTTTCAAAGTGTGGATAATCTGTAACATGCCATTAGTTTCAAAACAAAATTTCTAGAACCTAAATTCCTAATACAGACCGAAGGCAGGACATGACTACAAAGGGTGTTTTCTAGAGGTTATTCTTACCTATTCTTTTGTAAATGGGTTGAAATTATATTTAAACTCTGCCAGCACACCCCAGTGGTACCATAGGTGTGATCTGCGTAAATAATTCCCAATACCTGAGAACACAAAAAAGAGGTGAATTAACATAGTTTGGAACAATAATTCATAAAAAAAAACCTGCTTATTACAAATCGTTTGTTACATTTCTGTCTTCTTTGCACAAGGGCGTGCTAAAAAGTAATGGGTTTGAATTTTTTATGTGAAAACCCTTAAAGCGCTTTAGACAAAACAAAATTTATTAACATTCTACGTCTTTATTCTTCTTGTCTACATATTTATTTCTCTAAATAGTCACCCTGGCGACGAACACATTACTCCCAAAGAGAGACCAGTTTGCTGATAGAATGTTTGACTTTGTTGACAGAGTCATAACCTTACCTTTGCTTGCAGTACTTCTTACTATCAAAGAGAAGTCCTCGAAGGTGTTCTTTACGTTTTGAAAATCGGAACTGTATGGAGGATGATCGACGACAGAAAACAGAAGGAGTCGGATTGCTGCAGACGTAACAGCGCTCGTGTGTGTTCTGTCATTGTCATGCTGAAGGAGAAGGTGTTCCATGTGTGGCGGACGAACTCTTCCAAGTCAAAATTTTTTAATTTTTTTAAAGTTAGAACACGTTGTTCTTAAGCATCAACGTAATTGCATTACACACCCCTGTATTAGACGCTACAATTCGGAATCCTCTAGCATCAGAGAGCAGCAAGTTGCTGAAATGAAGTATAATAGAATGTTAATACTATTTGTTCTATTAACAAAGCTTGTTGTCATACAAAAAATTCAGAGGCATGATCTCGTAGTTTTCTTGGCGTTTCTCATTGGCACAGGATGTCTGCAAGAAATACGTTTTCTGTTTGAAGAGGAGAGATCGACAACCGTGACTAAGGTTATACATCAACTTTAGAAATGATTTGTAGTGAAATTTTTTCTTGTCATGATCATTTCCATCTTTTAATACTTTGTTTTGAAGAACCCTTCTAACACACAAAATCTTGAATTACAAATTTTTTTTCTGTACAAATGGCCGCCTCAACACCACATCGGCTCTCAATACACCCTTCTCAACAACGACTACAAAGCTCGTCTCACTACTACTGGAAATGCTCCAAAAAAGCAGAGAGATCAATAAGTTTGATAAATAACATCATATATGTTATAAATGATCATAAAAATGGTAGAGATAACAATAATAACAATAATTTTAATAATAATTACAGATATATTTCCAAAATAAAAACATGTTTGACAATTTTTTAATATAATACTGTTCTATCTGAAATAACTTTTCATTAGACTTTTTATGCTTGAATATAAACTATGTATACTTTACCGCCTCCTCGAACGTAAATTAATATCAAAAATTATTGTTGTGCAAAAAATGTTATTGGATAGAACAAGCCGGCCGCGGTGGCCGAGTGGTTCTAGGTGCTACAGCCCGGAACCGCGCGACTGCTACGGTCGCAGGTTCGAACCCTGCCTCGGGCATGAATGTGTTTGATGTGCTTAGGTTAGTTAGGTTTAAAGTAGTTCTAAGTTCTAGGGGACTGATGACCTCATTTGTTCAGCCCCGTAGTGCTCAGAGCCATTTGAACCATTTTTTTGGATCGAGCGGTGACTTTATGTTCCTGTTGTGTTACGTACTAAAAAATAAGTGACTCACTGACCAGTTCCTTTAAAATCTCACTTCACCGACTACTGGCTGTGCGCTGCAGGGAACCAAGCACCCACGTACACCTCCTAAGAAGCGGAAAAATGTATCTGCGTTTGTAACGACATCTATTAATCTGCAAGCAGCGCGCTCTTTTCTTTGAAAATAATTTTGACCGTAGGAAGACTACAAGAATGTGACACATCTCAGCTAGCTCAGATCGAGAAACTACAATTTCACCATCCTAAAACATGCCCCTGGTGGTGACAGGGGCTACGGTGAGAGCAACCTCACAAATTGTAATTTGGAATGCAAAGAGAACATTTCTTGAATGTGCAGGCGTTGGAATCAGATTTTGTGACAGGCCAGCCAATAATACTGTGACAACAGATTAGTCAAATTTATGTGTTCTTCTGCACGTGTATAGTGTCCTCGAGGCTGAGAATCTGCAGTCTCGACTGCAAAACATTTATTTTGATAGTAACAGGTTTCGTTCAATTTTTGACCATCCAACTGCAGTTGACATTCGTGGAATTACAACACCCGCTCCATTCACCGCCACCGCCTACTATCATGGTATCAGGGTCAGATGATGGTCGAAAACTGATCGAAACGGGTTACCATCGAAACATATATTTTTGTGTTCGAGCCCGTTTATCTCCAATTTTAAAGTACTTTATGTCAGACCACTGTCCTCCACGACAAATGTCATCAAAATTACAAAGTATCAATTAACATCAGCAGATATCATATAATACTGTATGATAGCATCAACTTTAACTCAAGACCGGATATAGACGAAGCGGGGGGGGGGGGGGGGGGGAGGAGGGGCAAACCGTGGTATCAGCCCCGGGCGTCAATTTTAGGGGGTGTCAAATTCATGTTCTTGAAGAGAATCCAGCGCACGTTGTTAACCGATTATTCATATGATTTTGAAACGTTGGTTTTCGAACGTTTTTGAACTCACTGTAAGTTGATTTCTGAACGAATCATAAGTTGATTATTGAAAGCGTGTTTAGTACATGATGTCTGTGGCTTGGGAATCCCCGTCGTATCAAGAAATAAAAAACTTCCCCGCAGACAAAAGGGGACGGGGTTATATGATCTCAACCGAATAAACCCGAACCGGTGAAAGCGAACCGCTGTTTGTTTATCTGGTTGATTGGGTATGCGAATGGTCAACGTTGTTATTAGCGAAATCCATAGATTCAGATTGCCATAGTGGAAAAAGCGACTAATAAGAACACCAGGTAAGAAAGATTACATATTAATCTTCTCGGTGTATCCGATAAAATGAAATTTTGACAGAAAATTTTTGTCAGATCGCTACACCACTAAGCGTCAGTTTTACAATTCCCAGTTAACAGGCGCTTAACTTATTCTCGGCAAAGCACGGAAAACGTGTTGTACGAAAACATAACAACGACTAACCGGAAAATAAATGCGGAGTAACCAAACTGATGATTCTGGCAGAGTTTGTGAAGTTGACTGGGGAATAAGATTTAACAATGGCTAGAATAGTTACAGAATTACTGATGACAAGATTGTTTGTTAGAACAAACAAGGAAGAGGACATAACACGTATTATATGGAAGAATATGACGATTCCAAATCTATATAAAAATTTCATACTACTACTTTTCGATCTCATGCGTGAGAAACTTGAGCGTGTGAAAGAAATGTGAAACTATTCCTATCGCAAACTTTTTGCTTGTAGTAGACCTAACAAGGATGTTGTAAGTAGGCTCTTTATGTTTTCTTATTGGCAACGTTACGTAGCGCTCTGTATGAAAATCACTGGCTGTGCTGTGTGCAGTCTGTGGCTAGTTTGCATTGTTGTCTGCCATTGTAGTGTTGGGCAGCTGGATGTGAACAGCGCGTAGCGTTGCTCAGTTGGAGGTGAGCTGCCAGCAGTGGTGGATGTGGGGAGAGAGATGGCGGAGTTTTGAAATTTGTAAGACTGGATGTCATGAACTGCTATATACATTACGATTTTTCAACTCTATTAAGGTAAATACATTGTTTGTTCTCTGTTAAAATCTTTCATTTGCTAACTATGCCTATCAGTAGTTAGTGCCTTCCGTAGTTTGAATCTTTTATTTAGCTGGCAGTAGTGGCGCTCGCTCTATTGCAGTAGTTCGAGTAACCAAGATTTTTGTGAGGTAAGTGATTTGTAAAACGTATAGGTTAATGTTAGTCAGGGCCATTCTCTTGTAGGGATTTTTGAAAGTCAGATTGCGTTGCGCTAAAAGTATTGTGTGTCAATATAAGCACAGTCGTATATAATTTTTCAAAAGGGGACGTTTCATATGTCGACCCTTAGCCGAGAATACCTCACTGGAATCTTCTGATTTTTTTCTTGTAGTTTGTGCAATTAGTGTAGCCTTTGTTTATTGCTAGCGTGTAATTATAGAGAGAATTTCCTTTGTAGTTGTAGTTTTTCATTGTTGTACAGTAAAACAGTTGTGGCATGCATGTAGATTTGCAGCAAGTATTTCGCAGCTGCGCTTGCAATTAACTAGATATTATTTTCAGTGCTATCTTAATGTGTTTTCTTATTTTGCTCTTCAAATTGTGCTTTTCTGTGTTATCGTGTGAAATATTGTGACAATTATGGCGTGTGAAAAACGTAATACTAAGCTCCAAAGTAAACTGAGAAATGACAGTGAAGACGAAAGCAGTGTGTTAGCGCCACCGTGTAATGAACTAACTAATGTTCAACATAGTAATTTGGTAATTGTGCGTAGGGAAATGGAGCGGGCGGCAAACAATGGCGTAGGCAGTGAAACAATTAGTGAACAGGGAAGCATTATCGATCGATCGCTCGGCAACAGCTCGCCTCAGGAATCCGAAATGACAGGACACAATTTTGCAAATACTGTAGATTCAGGGTTTGCGTTCTCACCATTTTCTCAAATAAGTCAAGACACATTTTCTGATTGTCAAAATGTGCATGTTGCCGGTGCAAATGCACTGCCGAAAAGCGTAGAGGAACAGATTCCAGACACTAATGCATTGTTATTACAGCTAATGCAACAAATGGAACAAAATCAGAGACAAACACAGCAAAAACTTCAAAAGTTAGACACAATGGAACAACACCAGAGACAAACACAGCAACAGTTAGACGCAATGGAACAAAATCTTCACACCACACTTGAACAAACACGTGAAGATTTAACTACTGAGTTACATAAAATCGAACGGAAATGTCAAAAAGTCTGTAACGACGTAAACACACAAGTTTGTGAGCATTTTCAACCTATTTTTTCGCGGCATAAAAATGCATTACAGAATCACGAAGCAGCCATAAAAGAACTGCAAATTATTGTTCATGAAAATCATGAGACCTTGCAAGCTAAAATTGACTCAGTTGCATCTACCGATTCGGTTACGCAACTTGAAAAACTCAGGAAAACTTAAAGGACACAGTAGAAAGACACATGGAGGAAATTAGTTCATTATCAGAGAAAGTAGTTGAACTTTCGGATCAGCTAAATAATTTATCTACGAAGGTAGATGATAATCTGAATGACACAAAACCAGTAGTTTTTCTGACACAGAAGAGTGCGAACAAATTAGGAAATTCAAACAAAATCAGAATCAAATTAATACGCAACACCAAAGAGAAATCCGGGAAGTACAAGATCAGCTGACACAAGTAATACAAAAATTACATATTTCAGAGGACACTCGCGCTCCAACACGGGAAGAGGGACTTAAAAATACGGAACAACCACAAAATAATAACACAGGACACCTCGGAAATTATGAAATAAATTGGCAAGGCACACCGAATTTTGAGATGGAACCGCCGAAACGACGTAACAATGACCGACATGTGACTCGCCGACATGATGATTTTGACTATAAGCTGTTCATTACTACACGTAAATTCAAAACATTTAAGAATTCTGGCAACGACATTCATCCACAAGCATGGCTCCATCAATTCTCTCATTGTTTTCCTCCCAACTGGTCATTAGAGCACAGATTAGAATTTATGTGTGGCTACTCAGAGAATGAACCAGCTGTAAGAATGCGATCGGTCATTCACGATTGTCACAGTGAAGGAGAATTTTACCATGCCTTCCTCTCAGCATATTGGTCTCAAGCTACACAAGACCGAGTAAAACATAGCATCATAATGATGAAACATTTCGAACAATCTGAATTTTCCAGTCTTGTGAAATATTTTGAAGACATGTTGCACAAGAATCAGTACCTGTCAAACCCATACAGCCCCTCAGAACTCATCCACATTTGCTTAATCAAATTACCTGAACATTTACGACATATTATTTTTGCAGGACGTTGCAAAGACGACATTGAAGCTTTTCAGGGACTCTTACAAGAATTAGAAATTGACACTGATAATCGCGGAACGCGAAAACAGGAATACAACAATTACAGGTCACATCCGTCGCAATTCCGCGATGAAAGAATAACTGGACACGACAAGGCTATTCTCAAAACACAAATCGTGACCAAAACAGACACCACCCGTATGACAACCGTTGGCAGAGTAGTAATAACTACAGGGAAAGATCACCTCTCCGCGGTAATGACTATCACAGAGACAATCAGAGAAACAGACAATATGGGAACCAAAATAAATATTATCAAGGGAGACAGAATAACTTTAGACGCAACGGACCAGCGCGCAGTTACGAGTCAGGGAGAAGTTCTCCACCACGTGACCGACAAGAAAGAAACTATGGAATCTACCGACATGACAACAGACGATATGATCGTAACGACAGACCCGAATTGCATCAGAACTGGCGGGATTCAAACAGAGCAGGGCCCTCTCGACAAGGTGAATTTGTAGAAGTTAGGTCTCCAAATCCCAATAACGATGCGCGCCAACAAAGAGACAATAGGCAATGACTCATACCGCTGGCAGCCACGAAACGTACGCATGAAACTGACGACGCAGCTGCCGTAGTTAGTAATTACGTAAAAATGGAAGACATTAGGGACATCTTAGTCCAGGAACACGACGTAAAATATAACAACATTGCACATCCTGTGATTCACATTACAGTAAATGACGTAAAATTTACGGCAGTACTTGACTCTGGCAGTCCCATTTCAGTAATTAGTGAAACAGCCTTTAGCAAATGTAACAAATCGAACGATTGCCCCACACTTCCGTTACGTAAGATTAAATTACAAGGTGCAATCTTTGGAAAAAGCGTAGATGTACGCCAACAAACCAACTTAGAATTATTTTGTCAAAGTCACAGCTTCTCTATGAACTTTCTCATTGTTCCATTATTGTCGACGGAAATTATATTGGGAGTAGACTTTTTGAATGAATACAAAGCAATCTTAAACTTTCACGATGCTGAAATAAGTTTAGAGAAAGAAGGTAAGTCAATAGCTTTGAAATTTGAAGATTGGCTCTCAAACCATGATGAGGAAATTAATCGGCTTTACCTTCTGTTAGACAATAGTTCGGAATTTTCTACGGAACTAGACACTAACAATCACTCTGCAAGTACTGACAGGGATGATATCGACGACATATTTGATACTAATGAGTTAATTCAGAATAAAATTCGAACAATTGAGAATTGTAATGACACTGATAGGCAAGACCTTCTTGAGATTTTACAAGCACATTCCACAGTTTTTACTCACAAAACAGGAACAATCAAGGGATTTCAATACCAATTTCGTGTTCGTGAGCACACTAAATTTTGTGTTAGACCATACGTAATTCCAGCACATTATAGGGACCGTGTTAGACCAGAAATGCAATCTATGCTTAATGAGGGCATTATTGAGCCTGCAGTAAGCTCATACAACAATCCATTACATGTTGTTGAGAAGAAAAATGGATCGATCAGACTTGTCTTAGATTCGAGACAAATCAATACTATCATCATTCCTGAAACAGACAGGCCGCAAACGATGGAAGAACTTCCTCAAAATTTTAATGGCGTAAAAGTGTTGTCTTCTATTGATCTCAGATCCAGCTTTTATCAGATCGAACTTCATCCAGAATGTAGAAAATACACAGCTTTCCTTTGTTTCGGCGTTTGTTATCAGTTTCGGAAACTTCCTTTTGGTTTGAACATTTCTTTGGCAGCATTCATTCGCGGGCTAAATTCCATATTACCTGAGTTCTTAAAACGTCACATCACCTTATATGTGGACGATATTCTGATAGCAGAAGCCTCATGGGAACAGCACAATCGCATCCTCAACAGCGTGTTACATATTTTTGCAGAATCTGGAATTACAGTTAACTTGGAAAAGTCTGAATTTCGTAGGACAAAGGTGAAGTTTTTGGGACATATTATTTCTTCTGAAGGTATTCAGCCGGATCCTGAAAAGTTAGAAGCAGTAAGAGCCATTCCAGTTCCATCCACAAAAAAACAAGTCCGCAGTTTTCTAGGTCTTGTAAATTTTTACCGTCGTTTTCTGAATATGCAAATTCTAGTTACACCAAAACTTTGTTCTCTCACTGGAAAAAATGCTATTTGGAACTGGGACGAACAAGCAGAGTTGGAATTCAATTCTTTGAAAGAATCGCTACTTAACGCGCCAATACTAGCTCATCCAGATCTGTCACAAGATTTCTGCCTTAGCACGGATTCTTCTAAAGTCGGTCTTGGTGCCCATTTATTTCAAGAAGCCATAGAAAATGACACTACTGTTCAGAAAACCATTGCTTTTGCTAGCCGAGTGCTAACAAAATCTGAAAAAAATTATTCCGTTACTGAATTAGAAGCATTAGCTATCGTTTGGGCATTTAACAAATTCCGTTTCTTTCTTTCTGGTCAGCACGTAAAAGTATACAGTGATCATCGTGCATTACAATTTCTTATGTCTTCAAAATTAAATCATGACAGGTTCAAACTTTGCGCATTGTTTCTGCAAGAATTCCGCTTCACAATAGTCTACATTCCCGGCAAGGGGAACATTGTTGCGGACGCACTGTCACGCGCACCGGCTGGGCTTGAGAAAAGTAACACAGAAGGCAACCTCGAGAAAAATTTCAGTATTCTTTACATTCAGAAAGTCGCCTTTGAAAACTTCATCACCACATCTTTAAAGAACATTGCTCATGAACAAGATAAAGATCCGATTTGGAAAGACATGAAGAGCAAATGGCATGATAAGACACACACACAGATTCGGCATTATTATCTGGTTAGAAACAACATACTGTTCAAACGCTGCACTGTTGATGACAAGCTATGGGTACTTTGCTTTCCTGACGGTTTTGTTAATAATCTCGTTTGGTACATTCATTTCAGCTATGCACATTTTGCCCCACGAAAATGTTATCATATTCTTCGAACGACTTGTTATTTTAACAATATAGAAAAGAGAATTCGAAGAGTCTTGTCTATTTGTAAACTTTGTCAAAAGGCGAAACCATCTACTATCTCCCATCGTGCTCCACTGTTTCCTATCATTCCTTCTAAATTAAAAGAATTTGCTGCTGTTGATCTCTTGGGACCGCTTGTCAGAACATCTAATGGAGTTTCGTACGTTCTAGTCGCTGTTGAACTTACTTCAAAATTTGTTTCTTTCACTCCGTTACGTAAAGCCACTGGACGGTCTGTATCCAACGCCTTTGTGAAGTTGGACACGTTAGTAAAGTCATTTCAGATAACGGACCGCAATTCAGGTCTGCTGTTTGGTCACGCATGCTTCGGAATCATAAAATGAAACGTGTTTTTATTTCATTGTACTCACCACATTTTAACCCGTCTGAACGGATTATGAAAGAAATCAATAAGTTTTGCAGACTTTATTGTCACAGAAAGCATCAGCATTGGGACAGATATTTACACTTATTTCAAAACGTGCTGAATGAAATGCCTCACGATTCCACTGCTTTACCACCTACTCTTTTACTAAAGAATGAAGAACCACCGAACAGAATCAGAGAGCTTGTACCTTTCCCGAATACATGTAAACTTCGACACCAAGACATAATTGATTTGGCTATTATAAATATAAAATCTGCAGCAGACAAAAGGAGAAAACTACACGGTAAATCAAATGCAAAGAAATTATATATTGGTCAGAAAGTTCTCATTAAAGCTCATTCATTGTCACATAAGAAGAAACACTTGAGTCACAAATTCTTTCTAGTTTACAACGTTCCTCACAGAATCCGACGTATACCACATGATAATTGCGTTGCAGTTGAAACTCTGCGTACTAGGAAGAGTAAAGGTTTACACCACATTTCACATGTAAAACCGTTTATTGAAAGATAATCTGCTTTTTAACTTTGTGTTTGCCATAAAACTTTTCACTTCACATTTCTAGTATGCTTTGTCAGACTTAACAAACTGTTAACATGCAACAATGTTTGAAGTTAAATATCCAGTCTAGAACCTGGGGAACAGTTTTAAACAGAAATTACGAATGCATTGTTATAGTGAACAGACGACACAGTGTTGTATTTGTACATTCTTGCTTGTTAGTTGCACGATTACGTAACGACTATCAGGCTTACATACTTAGAACACATACTGGTACTGCTAATGAGATTTTAATGCAACATTTTGGTTTACTTGAAAATACATTCTGGATTTAAAGTACTTTCTGTGAGAAACCAGATGACATAGTGGTTAGTTTATGTGACAGCTACACGATTTTATCACGACGCTACTAATGAGTGACAATTTACAATGTTGCTTTTGCAGTGTTTCTGTTTTATATCTGCACAGTTTTCTGTTTTATTCTGGAAAGTAAAACATGTTTTAGTAGTAACTTTTGTGGTATAGCTACAATGAGGCAGCCTTTTCCGTAGCACAACAATACGTTACAGTACAGTACTTTCTTCATCACAACAATAAGCGTAATAACTACGATATCTATACACAAAGCATTTCACTTTTGTTTATCATGAGGTAAGTACATTGACTTCTGCAGAACTTAGCTTTCGGAGGACAGTAACTACGAGACTTCCACAGAGATTATCTTATAACAAGATGCACAGTTTAGCGCTACAGTACACTTATTTGAGTGATTAATTTCGCACTTAAAACATTTATTTTTTTAAGATATTTGAAGTACAATGATACAAGGGTTTTCCGTGATACATTTCATTCCATTGCTGTAATCTGTAACACCTGAGGGTATAATTACATTAATCCTCAGGGGGGTACACGCTTACTTTGTGTACCATGTGTGTGGCAAGCACAAGGATCCCTAGCTAATATGGTATTTGCTTATACAACTTTACACATCGGTACCATATTTCTCCAACACAGAATTACACAGCTATCTGATTATTTAACAGAGAAACAAAAACTTTTTTTTCAGTGACACATCTTTACGCAATTACACAGTTGGATAATTTCACACTTATGAAATTGTATTTTGTCTGTACTTTGTGAACTGTTCATAGTTTTTTGGAACCATTGTGATACTATGAGAGCTTTGAATGATGTATTTGGTATGGGATCATGATTTTAAAGTACGTTTGAGGTAGATGACACTATTGAAATGAGCAGAGAATTTTTTTTAGGTTTTGAAATTATTGGAGGAAGCTACGACGATTTTGAGAGTTGACTGAGGTGTTATGATGTTATTATTACGATGACTATGTGTATTATGCTGTTGCGGTATGTTTGTGATCAATAAGCTGATGCTATATGAGTTATTTGAGTATGCTACATATCTGTTATGATGAAATATTGAAGAAGTATCGACGAATAAGGTAAGGAATAATGAGTAGTGGTTAGGGACTCTGGTTTGTGAAAAAGGTTGTTGGAAACCAAGAATCGTACTTTAAGAGTTATGAAATGTATGTAAATGCGTGAATGTATTACAATGCCGACGAAAATTTTTTTTGGACTCTGTTATATCAATAGGATTTTGTTTCTACAGATTTGTAACGCAAATTCTTGACCTGTGAAATATTTTTATATGAGACTGTCACTGTAGCGGAAACTGCTGTCGTAAATATTTCCGTAAGAAAGTTAAGTGACCACCTGCACATAATGCGTCATGGGCACCCAGCTGTGTCAGACACCTGGAGAAAAAGCCATTAGTGTGTGCCGTTTCAGAGCCACAGGTAGAAAAAAAAAGGGGAGGCCATTATCCTCGCTATTGACATTAATTTGTAGAAAGGATTGCAAATACGACACTCTCAAACTTGAAAGCATATGATTATACTGTGGAGCTCTTAATTTATGATATTTACTAAAATGCCTAATGAAATGATGAGAAACATTTCACGGCTATTGTCTTGCTAGTTGAGAGAAATGCCATATGGCTTGCTTTATGTATTTATTTACTCATTTTATTTAATATCTAGTTTCTAGCTGCACTGCAGCATTGGTTAAAATAAAATTTAATAGATGTACTAATATAAATATTTTATGCCTACAGATCCAGTAAATAATTTTATGATCTATTCAAAAAAAACGAAGGAGCATAAAAAGACATTTCCCTTCACAGGAATTGCATACGGAATGTTCTTTTCAACTACTTGGTAATTTTTTTGGTAGAATAACTTCTTGTGGTGCACCACTTTAATTACATAGACATTAAGATGTGAATATACATTTCCCTTGTCTGCATTGTTGTCTTTAATGTAATATTTTTTCTGCTTCAGCTATGTCATGTTCAGATACAAGTTATTGCATTTGCTGCTGCTGTTTGCCAGGCATAGTGCTACTAAATTTCACTTTGTATTACTCTGTTAAGCTAGTTTTACTACTGATTTATTTTTCTTGTTGCTGCACATTGGCTCATATTAGTTGTAATGTTGCATTGCTTAGTAATTTAGATTTACTGTAGCTTGCTTTGCATTTTCCATTTTTTTGTCATTGCTGTTTGTGTTAATTGTTTTGTGCTGCTGCATTGCCTCGTCCCATAGTTTAGCATCTGAGCTCAGTAGATTTAAGTTAGCTTAAGAGGGGGTAGCCTATAAGAGAATGAGTTGCGATGAATTTGAAGAAATGCACTGAGAGGCTATACGAAAAAAGTACAGAAAGCAGGTATAGATAGTACTTTTTGGAAATAGTGAAGAACGAAGGGAGATCTCCGAGAAGTAAAGAAAGTTTTGTTTGCAAAATACTGCAGTAAAACAAACCCTGTCCTTTCCTTGTGTTATCCCACTATGTGTTTGTGTACCCTTGTGTATTTATGTTCTTCCTGTCTTTATATGTTTATATGATAAGACTTATGTTGTAGAATTTTTCTAATACTCAGCTACATGAACTATGATGAGGAATACTGTTATCCTCAAATATAATTTGCATTAATAATATGTTATTTACTTTGTAAAGATGTTAGACATTATTAATTCTTTTCTGTTTTAATGCTCATGTGTGAAGTTGATGTTTCAATAATTATTCTGATCTTTTATGTATTTACTTACGTCATAATTGCTGTAACACTGATGTATATGTTTATTTCCATTCTTTTGTAAAGCCCCTATTACTACAAATTTTATCTGTATTATTATGTTTTTAATGATGTATTTTGTACCGTTGTTATTGTATTCTTATGTTATAAAATTGTAATTGATACCAGTTCATCATATTATTAACTTGTAAGTTACATTTCACTGCACATGTTTCTGTTGGTCATAGTATATGGACAATATGTGAGAAGTAGGGACTGATAGTGTTTGCACATGTGTTAATAATTCAGCAAGGGACTGGATAACAGCATTGCTGGTTCAAAGGACAATTCCAGAAACTTTGTGAGTTCACTAGTGGTGGTTATGGACTTGCTATATTATCCGCAAGACTCTTCAATGGTGATTGTGCACCTGCACAGTCACAACAGATGGCTGCTGGCCATTTCTACAAGGACTACAGTGGGTCTACACCTTTGCTGACTCAGCAGTACCATTACTTCTACAAGGACTGCAGTGGGTCTGCACCTCTGGTGGCCCACCAATACCGTAATCTCTACCAGGACTAGAGTGGGTCTGCTCTGTGATGACCTACCTACCAATACTCTTCAAAATTTCGACTGACTCTGCTGTGGGTTTGCTCTGTTGTGGACCAATACCTGTCTGCATGTCAAGAGTCAGCACTGTCTTTCCGTTGGAAGGACAACACTACTTCTTCAAGATTGCATGGAATCCACTACTTCCATGTGCATTTTCTTTTACTGCTCAGACTTTGAGAAAAACACTGTAATGTTACTGTGATGAATGATCAGGACTGTCTTTATGGACTGTGAGAAAATGTTAGCTTTTGACCAACATTGTATCAATAAGTGGGTGCATTTGATATCTTTGTTATTGTGATTATGAAAAATTTTATCAAATCATTATTGGCCACTGCCCAAAACAATTTGTAAAATTTTTTGTGGGGAGCATGGGGGCTATGTAAGTAGGCTGTTTATGTTTTCTTATTGGCAACGTTACGTAGCGCTCTGTACGAAAACCACTGGCTGTGCTGTGTGCAGTCTGTGGCTAGTTTGCATTGTTGTCTTCCATTGTAGTGTTGGGCAGCTGGATGTGAACAGCGCGTAGCGTTGCGCAGTTGGAGGTGAGCCGCCAGCAGTGGTGGATGTGGGGAGAGAGATGGCGGAGTTTTGAAATTTGTAAGACTGGATGTCATGAACTGCTATATACATTATGATTTTTCAACACTATTAAGGTAAATACATTGTTTGTTCTCTATTAAAATCTTTCATTTGCTAACTATGCCTATCAGTAGTTAGTGCCTTCCGTAGTTTGAATCTTTTATTTAGCTGGCAGTAGTGGCGCTAGCTCTATTGCAGTAGTTCGAGTATCCAAGATTTTTGTGAGGTCAGTGATTTGTGAAACGTATAGGTTAATGTTAGTCAGGGCCATTCTTTTGTAGGGATTTTTGAAAGTCAGATTGCGTTGCGCTAAAAGTATTGTGTGTCAGTATAAGCACAGTCGTATATAATTTTTCAAAAGTGGCTAGTAGACCTAACATAGATGTAATCAAATCGAGAAGCCACACCATTCTTGGGTACTATTCGTATTAACAACCTTTGCAGCATTACACAACGATATTTTGATTTTTCATGTAACAAAACGTTTGACGAACTTTGTTTTGACACAGGAAAGTACGCCATTTAAAGCTGTAGCAAGATAAAGAGATAAAGAATGCTGGGACGTAAGGTCTGAAGAAATATGTACTGCCTTGCTTGTCTCTTCTCTGTACTGGTTTTGCGTTTCCTATATTTAATTTTATATCACACGAAAAAGAAAGTTGTTACCTAATAGGCAATAAAGAGTGCGAATTTTCTGAAGAGTTTTTAGTCTCCAGTTACAAATAATCCCACCCGGTATTAATTGTGAGTTTTTTAAAGAAGGGCAATAAGTCAAACCGCCGGAGAGGCACCACAGGATATTTCAGTATTCATAGTCCTGAATATACACGCAACAAAAAATATTTTGCATCACCTCGGTTCCGGAACGTGTACAGAAAATTGGAACAGAGATCAACATAAACATCATTTCCGCCCTTTTTATTGCTCATGAAAACCACACGTAACACGTCGTACCACCATGCAGTGAAACCTTCAGAGGTGTTGGTCCAGACTGCTGTACACACTGGTACCTCTAACACCCAGTAGCACGTCCTCTTGTATTGATGCATGTCTGTATTCCTCGTGACACACTATCCACAAGGTAATCAAGGCACTGTTGGTCCAGATTGTTCCTCTCCCCAACGGCGATTCGGCGTAGATCCCTCAGAGTGGATCACGTCGTCCATAAACAGCCCTTTTTAATCTATCCCAGGCATGTTCGATAGGGTTCATGTTTGGAGAACATGCTGGCCACTCTAGTCGAGCCATGTAGTTATCCGAAGGAAGTCAGTCACAAGACATGCACGATGGGGGCGCGAATTGTCGTCCATGAAGACGAATGCGTCGCCTATATGCTGCCGATATGGTTGCACTATTGGTCGGAGAATGGGATTCGCGTATCATACAGCGGTTACAGCGCCTTCCATGACAAGTAGCGGCGTACGTCGGCCCCACATAATGCCACCCCAAAAAAGTAGTGCACCTCCACCTTGGTGCACCCGCTGGACAATGTGTCTAAGGCGTCCAGCCTGACCGGGTTGCCTCCAAACGCGTCTCCGACGATTGTCTGGTTGAAGCCATATGCGACACTCATCGGTGGAGAGAACGTGATGTCAATCCAGAGCGGTCCATTCGGCATGTTGTTGGGCCCATCTGTACCGCGCTGCATAGTGTCGTGGTTGCAAAGATGGACCTCGCCATGGACGTCGGGATGAAGTTGCGCATCATGCAGCCTATTGCACGCAGTTTGATTCGCAACAGAAGTGCTGTGGCTGCACGAAAAGTATTATTCAACGTGGTGGCGTTGCTGTCAGGGTTTCACCGAGCCATAATCCATAAGTAGTGGACATCCACTGGAGTAGTAGCCCTTGGGCGGCCTAAGCGAGGCATGTAATCGACAGTTCCTGTCTCTCTGTACCTCCTCCTTTGGTTCACTCCGAGACGCCTGAATATTTCCCTTGTTGAGAACCCTTACTGACAAAGTAACAATGCAGACGTAATCGAACCGCGGTATTGACCGTCTAGGCATGATTGAAATACAGACAACACGAGCCGTGTACCTCCTTCCTGGTGGAATGACTGGAACTGATCGACTGTCGGACTCCCTCTGTCTAATAGGCGCAGCTCATTCGGGTTGTTTACATTTTTGGGTGGGTTTCGTGACATCTCCGAACAGTCAAATGGACTGTGTCTGTGAAAAATATCCACAGACGACGTCTATCTTCGGGAGTTCTGGGAGCCGGGTTGATGCAGAACTTTTTTTGATGTGTGTAGGTTTGTTAGCTTCCATGACAAAGTATACACGTCTGAATTCCACAGAGTGAAAAACAGTGAAGTACGATAGAACAATGTTGAACGAAGAGACGTGGCACTGCACTTTGACACACTTATGACCAAATAACAAGTCTTACATTTCCTCGAAGTTATATGTTTTATTTTAAAGAAATGAAATGAGCGACTGGCATTGATGGCTGGGAGGCCTCATTCGGGGAAGTTCGGTCGCTGGGTTGCAAGTCAAGTCAGGTGACGCTACATAGGGCGACTGGGGCGTCTGTGACGACGATGATGATGATGATGATTATGATTACAACACAACTGCCAGTCCATGAGTGGATAAAATCACCAACCCTATCGATAATCGAACCCGGGCCCACTGCATCGTAGGCAAACATATTACTACTCAGCTAAGCAGGTGGACATATGATTTATATATCAAACTCTTCAGAAACATGTGCTCTACAAAATTAACATATTTTTGAAAAATCATTTTTTTTAAATTTTTGACTTCGTATCTCAAACGCTCGTTGGGGAGGGGGCGGAGGCACCACTTTGACGTTTTTGCCTCGATTCGGCAATATCGTTGATCCAGGCTGTTACAAACTGTCAACAAAAAACTGAATATATGGCTCCGTTACGCAAATGATGCGTTTCTGATGCGGAGACAGAGAAACTCTAGGTCGTGTTTACGAAATCTCAGTGAGATTAATCCGAAGAGCCAGTTTACTATGAATGGGGAGCTAGAGGAAAGATTACATTCTCTTGATCTGCTAGTCTCCAAGACAGAAAATCGTAGCTTGAGCCACGCGGTGTACCGAAATTCCAAGTCACAACCCACGACAAAAGCGAGGCATTATAGAAACGTTAGAGGATAAAACTAGGAGCATATGTCAACCGCAGCAGATCGACGCGTTGTTGAAATGTCTCACCAGTGCATTGCTCAACAACGGATATACGTCCGCTGATGTAGAAATAGCGTTAAAACAGTCACGAGGAGATCACAGCGATGTACAGACGACTGTGAAACCGGAAGTTTTCTTCCTTCTCAATAAATCTTGACGAAACGGAATGCTGTAACCCACAAACCCACTCGGAAAATATAGTAACACCTAACGTCGCGCAAGGATGCTCGCAAAAAGGATACTGGAAAAAGCAGGAATTTACAGGATTTCGTGTAGTTCTGTAAGGAGGTCCTGCTAAAAGAACTGTCGGAAAACAACTACAAGGGTAGTAGGGCAAATGTAGAAGAGGAGAAACAGGCAGATCAGCTGTTGCACAACAAGCTTTGCACCCAGGAGAGCTTTAGGTTCGATTTGATTGGACTCAGGTACTGGCAGCTACAAGTGGATATCGTGAAAGGCTATACAGAGACCATAGCGATTGTTAAATTTCCCATTAATTGTAATTGGAAGGAAGAGTGTATGAAACTGAATAATATCTTGTTCTGGTACTGAAGAAGACGTGTACCAGCCTTCCACCGTAGGGTAATATCAACAGCAAAAGACTGCAGCCGAGAACAAACAGTCAATCGTGTTCGATTGTTGAATACATGTGACGTTACGCCTTTGCATGGTAGAACGTCGGAACATTTTACTTCAGCCAGTAGAAAGCCAGAGTCTGCATCGTACCTTCAAAAAAATTATAAACCCCTTGAAGAAGTCTTTCGCAGTTGAAGGCGAAACATTGGGTTTCAAAAGATATTCATCCGATCACGGCGCAATATCCATGTGAGATGAATGCCACCCATGTCAGTCAGATTGGCTTTATCACCGTTGGGCATTGAGTTCAACTGTGGCTGGATGATGATAACCGGTGTCTCGTTCCATGTCGCTTCAACTTTACGTCAGAATCCATCTATCGTAATAGCTGACGAGTGGTCCACTAGTGCCGTCCCTTATACTCTGATCAACCAGAACATTATGACACCTACGTAATAGCCGGTGCCGGTTGGAGTGGCCATGCGGTTCTAGGGGCTACAGTCTGGAACCGAGCGACCACCACGGTCGCAGGTAAGAATCCTGCCTCGGGCATGGATGTGTGTGATGTCCTTAGGTTAGTTAGGTTTAATTAGTTGTAAGTTCTAGGCGACTGATGACCTCAGAAGTTAAGTCGCATAGTGCTCAGAGCCATTTTTTTAATAGCCGGTATGTCCACCTCTTTCACGGATAACAGCGGCGATGCGTCGTGGTATGGAAGCAATGGGGCCTTACCAGATTGCTGAAGGGAGCTGACATAACATCTTCAAGCGCAAGTCACCTAATCCACGTAAATTGCAGGGAGGGGGACGATGAGCTCTTTCAGTTACATCGCAGATCTATCGGGTTCAGATCTGGCGAGTTGGGGGACCAGTGCATTAACTGGAACTCACTATTGTTTCCTCGAACCACACCCTCACACTCCTGGTCTTGTGACGCGACGCATTATCATGTTGAAAAATCCACTGCCGTCGGGAAACATAATCGTCATGATGGGGTGTACGTGGTCTGCAATCACTGTACGATACTCCTTGGCCATCATGGTGCTTTGCACGAGCTCCACTGGACTCATGAATGCTCATGTGAATGTACCCCGGAGCATAATGGAGCCGCCGCCAGCTTGTCTCCGTCCCGCAGTACAAGTGCCAAGGAGCTATTCGCCAAGAAGACGACGGATTCGCTTCCTCCCGCCGTCATGATGAAGAAGGTATCGGTATTCATCAGACTATGCAACGCTCTACCCCTGCGTCAACGTCCAGTGCTAATGGTCACGTGCCAATTTCAGTAGTAGTTGCCGATGTCGTGGTGCTAACATTGGCACATGCATGGATTGTCGGCCGCGGAGGACCATTGTTAGTAGTTTTGGTGCACTGTGTGTTCAGACAGATTTGAACTCTGCCCAGGATTAAAGTCTGGCGTTAGTTCCGCCACAGTTCGCCGCCTGTCCTGTTATAGCAATCTGCCCAGCTTACGACCTCCGACATATGTAATGAGGGTTGGCCGCCCAACCTCAAGACATCGTCAAGGGTTGAAGATTCTCACCATAGCACTCTTCGAACAGTCGACAAGTCGTGCAGTTTCCGAAACGCTCATGCATTCATACATGACGTACCTCTAAGAGGAGGAAACGTGGCGCAGCATTAACGCCTAGGGAATCTGCGTGTTAAGAAGGCTAAACTGTTAAGTTCTCTAGCCTTCCTGCTACGCTGTCGAGATGAGAACTCGATTCCACGATTTGTCATGTTGAGCCATCACATCAACACCTCGGCAGCCAGAAGAATTTACCGTCGTGCCAGCTTTCCCCTGTTGCGGGAAAGGTTACACTTCACCAGGAGGCAGCTGGATTTAAACGATCGCGAGCTGCTGACTATCCATCTGAAATTGACAGAGGTACTCTCGTGAGTAGATTGGGAGTGAATCGACGCGGCCACCACAGCACAACAGGTGTCATCGCAAAAGAAGACCACAGAGAAACAGAAAGGGAAGTTCACGCGCGCGCCCGCAGCTCGTGATCGTGCGGTAGCGTTCTCGCTTCCCACGCCCGGGTTCCCGGGTTCGATTCCCGGCGGGGTCAGGGATTTTCTCTGCCTCGTGATGGCTGGGTGTTGTGTGATGTCCTTAGGTTAGTTAGGTTTAAGTAGTTCTAAGTTCTAGGGGATTGATGACCATAGATGTTAAGCCCCATAGTGCTCAGAGCCATTTGAACCATTTGAAGTTCACGCGGCTACCTCAACAACAACACGGTGCAGAACGAAAATCAACAGAACGAACTGCCATCAACATGAGGAGAAGGAGATCGACGCGGGTACCATTTCGGCGCTCAAGAAAGGTCTTAACTTCGCACCAGCGCCTCGGAGCATCCCTATCTGTGATATTATAAGTGGGGTTGAACAAGCAATCCGCAAGATGCCTAGTGAGAGTGCAGACGAAATTCGTCGCGAAACGTGTTGCATCATTTCAAAATCTAAACCACCGAGGTCTAACTTGACTATGGTTGAACGCAATGGTCTTCATGCACTCCGCAAGGACTCCATCATCGTGGTTCTGCCAGCTGACAAGGGCAATGCATCCGTCATTCTGATCAAAGCTGACTACGGCGCCAAAATTCAGTTGATTCTTGAAGAGGATACATACCGGAAGCTGCCACGGGACCCGACGTCAAGAATAATGAGGAAGACATCGGAGATTTTAAAAGTCAACACTGGAAGATTGCGTTATTAAGAATCTCCTCACTCAGAAGACTACTAAAAACCAACAAACCGTAATCTCCTCTTCGTCCCATTATGGTTCAGATGGCTCTGAGCACTATGGGGCTCAACATCTGAGGTCATCAGTCCCCTAGAACTTAGAACTACTTAAACCTAACTAACCTAAGGACATCACACACATCCTTTCCCGAGGCAGGAACCTGCGACCGTAGAGGTCGCGCGGTTCCAGACTGAAGCGCCTAGAACCGCTCGACCACACTGGCCGGCCGTCCCATTATGAACACCGTTGGGTCACCCACTTACATATTGGCAAAACACGTGGCCAGCCGCCTTGTACCGCATGTGGGTCGTTGTGTGCATCACATCAAGAACACCGACTACTTTATCAACAGAATTAAACAACTACATCTTAGTCAAGGAGATATAATGGTTAGTTTTGATGTGGTCTCCCTGTTTACACGTGTTCCGATCAAAGACTGTATAGATCTCCTCTCCCATTTATTTGATAGCACAATTGTGGGACTGTTTAAGCACACGTTGACATCGTCGTATTTCCTACATGACGGCCAGTATTTCGATCAGTTCGACGGCGTGGCTATGGGAAGCCCATTAGCTCCATCCATAGCCAACCTTTTTAGGGAAAAATTTGAATACATCGCCTTGGACACAGCTCCAACTAAGCCAAGTTGCTTTTATCGTTAAGTCGATGACACTTTTATCATCTGGCCCCATGGTCGCGAAAAACTGGGAGAATTCTTAGAACATCTGAACAGCATTCACGGCCACATCAAGTTTACGATGGAAGTCGAGACAGATGCCCTTCCTTGACGTCCTCGTTCGACGGAAAACCAATGGGCACCTCAGACACAGTGTCTACAGGAAACCGACACACACAGATCAGTATCTGCACGCTCTCAGCCGCGATCATCCGGCACAAAAACGTAGCATTGTGAATACCCTCGTCCATCGTGCTAAAGTTGTCTCAGACGCTGAAAGTCTGCCACTAGAACTGAGCCAACTCCGAAAAGTCTTCCGGGATAACGTGTACAGCCACGGACAGGTGTCACAGGCTATATCTGGTGTGACACGCAAAAAGCACACCAACAGAGAAACCCACCGAAGAAGAAAGCAAAAAACTTGTGTTTTTGCCTTTATGTGGTAGAGTGTCGGGAAAGTATAGCCGGCTCCTGAAGAGATATAACATTTCATCGGTGTTCAGGCCCCCAGCAAAAATTCGACAGATCATGAGGCCTGTGAATGACGATCTAGGGCTTAGAACGCCTGGAGTGTACAAGATACCATGTCAGTCAGGCTGTTACTACGTCGGCCAAACAGTACCCACTGTGCAGCAACGCCTGCGCTATCCAGAAAAATGAGCGGTGGCAGGACACAACTTAGAAAATGGACACCGAATTATATTCGACGAAACTTCTGTCGTTACAAGGACGAAGGGATTTTGGGATAGCGTCATAAAAGAAGCTATTGAAATAAAAACCTCTGAAAACACCATCAACAAGGAAGGCGGTTTGCAGCTCAGCACAGCCTGGGACCCGGCCATCGCGAAGTTAAAACAGGCGCGACGGGCGCGGGATTAAAACATTACCATATACGACGAGGAAGAGAGCACTAGTGGCGTCACAACCAGCATCTACATCTACATCTACATTTATACTCCGCAAGCCATCCAACGGTGTGTGGCGGAGGGCACTTTACGTGCCACTGTCATTACCTCCCTTTCCTGTTCCAGTCGCGTATGGTTCGCGGGAAGAACGACTGTCTGAAAGCCTCCGTGCGCGCTCTAATCTCTCTAATTTTACATTCGTGATCTCCTCGGGAGGTATAAGTAGGGGGAAGCAATATATTCGATACCTCATCCAGAAACGCACCCTCTCGAAACCTGGCGAGCAATCTACACCGCGATGCAGAGCGCCTCTCTTGCAGAGTCTGCCACTTGAGTTTATTAAACATCTCCGTAACGCTATCACGGTTACCAAATAACCTTGTGACGAAACGCGCCGCTCTTCTTTGGATCTTCTCTATCTCCTCCGTCAAACCGATCTGGTACGGATCCCACACTGATGAGCAATACTCAAGTATAGGTCGAACGAGTGTTTTGTAAGCCACCTCCTTTGTTGATGGACTACATTTTCTAAGCACTCTCCCAATGAATCTCAACCTGGTACCCGCCTTACCAACAATTAATTTTATATGATCATTCCACTTCAAATCGTTCCGCACGCATACTCCCAGATATTTTACAGAAGTAACTGCTAACAGTGTTTGTTCCGCTATCATAAAATCATACAATAAAGGATCCTTCTTTCTATGTATTCGCAATACATTACATTTGTCTATGTTAAGGGTCAGTTGCCACTCCCTGCACCAAGTGCCTATCCGCTGCAGATCTTCCTGCATTTCGCTACAATTTTCTAATGCTGCAACTTCTCTGTATACTACAGCATCATCCGCGAAGAGCCGCATAGAACTTCCGACACTATCTACTAGGTCATTTATATATATTGTGAAACGCAATGGTCCCATAACACTTCCCTGTGGCACGCCAGAGGTTACTTTAACGTCTGTAGACGTCTCTCCGTTGATAACAACATGCTGTGTTCTGTTTGCTAAAAACTCTTCAATCCAACCACACAGCTGGTCTGATATTCCGTAGGCTCTTACTTTGTTTATCAGGCGACAGTGCGGAACTGTATCGAACGCCTTCCGGAAGTCAAGAAAAATAGCATCTACCTGGGAGCCTGTATCTAATATTTTCTGGGTCTCATGAACAAATAAAGCGAGTTGGGTCTCACACGATCGCTGTTTCCGGAATCCATGTTGATTCCTACATAGTAGATTCTGGGTTTCCAAAAACGACATGATACTCGAGCAAAAAACATGTTCTAAAATTCTACAACAGATCGACGTCAGAGATATAGGTCTATAGTTTTGCGCATCTGCTCGACGACCCTTCTTGAAGACTGGGACTATCTGTGCTCTTTTCCAATCATTTGGAACCCTCCGTTCCTCTAGAGACTTGCGGTACACGGCTGTTAGAAGGGGGGCAAGTTCTTTCGCGTACTCTGTGTAGAATCGAATTGGTATCCCGTCAGGTCCAGTGGACTTTCCTCTATTGAGTGATTCCAGTTGCTTTTCTATTCCTTGGACACTTATTTCGATGTCAGCCATTTTTTCGTTTGTGCGAGGATTTAGAGAAGGAACTGCAGTGCGGTCTTCCTCTGTGAAACAGCTTTGGAAAAAGGTGTTTAGTATTTCAGCTTTACGTGTGTCATCCTCTGTTTCAATGCCATCGTCATCCCGTAGTGTCTGGATATGCTGTTTCGAGCCACTTACTGATTTAACGTAAGACCAGAACTTCCTAGGATTTTCTGTCAAGTCGGTACATAGAATTTTACTTTCGAATTCACTGAACGCTTCACGCATAGCCCTCCTTACGCTAACTTTGACATCGTTTAGCTTCTGTTTGTCTGAGAGGTTTTGGCTGCGTTTAAACTTAGAGTGGAGCTCTCTTTGCTTTCGCAGTAGTTTCCTAACTTTGTTGTTGTACCACGGTGGGTTTTTCCCGTCCCTCACAGTTTTACTCGGCACGTACCTGTCTAAAACGCATTTTACGATTGCCTTGAACTTTTTCCATAAACACTCAACATTGTCAGTGTGGGAACAGAAATTTTCGTTTTGATCTGTTAGGTAGTCTGAAATCTGCCTTCTATTACTCTTGCTAAACAGATAAACCTTCCTCCCTTTTTTTATATTCCTATTAACTTCCATATTCAGGGATGCTGCAACGGCCTTATGATCACTGATTCCCTGTTCTGTACATACAGAGTCGAAAAGTTCGGGTCTGTTTGTTATCAGTAGGTCCAAGATGTTATCTCCACGAGTCGGTTCTCTGTTTAATTGCTCGAGGTAATTTTCGGATAGTGCACCCAGTATAATGTCACTCGATGCTCTGTCCCTACCACCCGTCCTAAACATCTGAGTGTCCCAGTCTATATCTGGTAAATTGAAATCTCCACCTAAGACTATAACATGCTGAGAAAATTTATGTGAAATGTATTCCAAATTTTCTCTCAGTTGTTCTGCCACTAATGCTACTGAGTCGGGAGGTCGGTAAAAGGAGCCGATTATTAACCTAGTTCGGTTGTTGAGTGTAACCTCCACCCATAATAATTCATAGGAACTATCCACTTCTACTTCACTACAGGATAAACTACTACTAACAGCGACGAACACTCCACCACCGGTTGCATGCAATCTATCCTTTCTAAACACCGTCTGTACCTTTGTAAAAATTTCGGCAGAATTTATTTCTGGCTTAAGCCAGCTTTCTGTACCTATAACGATTTCAGCTTCGGTGCTTTCTATCAGCGCTTGAAGTTCTGGTACTTTACCAACGCAGCTTCGACAGTTGACAATTACAATACCGATTGCTGCTTGGTCCCCGCATGTCCTGACTTTGCCCCGCACCCGTTGAGGCTATTGCCCTTTCTGTACTTGCCCAAGGCCATCTAACCTAAAAAACCGCCCAGCGCACGCCACACAACCCCTGCTACCCGTGTAGCCGCTTGTTACGTGTAGTGGACTCCTGACCTATCCAGCGGAACCCGAAACCCCACCACCCTATGGCGCAAGTCGAGGAATCTGCAGCCCACACGGTCGCAGAACCGTCTCAGCCTCTGATTCAGACTCTCCACTCGGCTCTGTACCAAAGGTCCGCAGTCAGTTCTGTCGACGATGCTGCAGATGGTGAGCTCTGCTTTCATCCCGTTAGCGAGACTGGCAGTCTTCACCAAATCAGATAGCTGCCGGAAGCCAGAGAGGATTTCCTCGGATCCATAGCGACACACATCATTGGTGCCGACATGAGCGACCACCTGCAGATGGGTGCACCCTGTACCCTTCATGGCATCCGGAAGGACCCTTTCCACATCTGGAATGACTCCCCCCGGTATGCACACAGAGTGCACATTGGTTTTCTTCCCCTCTCTTGCTGCCATTTCCCTAAGGGGCCCCATTACGCGCCTGACGTTGGAGCTCCCAACTACCAGTAAGCCCACCCTCTGCGACTGCCCGGATCTTGCAGACTGAGGGGCAACCTCTGGAACAGGACAAGCAGCCATGTCAGGCCGAAGATCAGTATCAGCCTGAGACAGAGCCTGAAACCGGTTCGTCAGACAAACTGGAGAGGCTTTCCGTTCAGCCCTCCGGAATGTCTTTCGCCCCCTGCCAGTGCGGCTGTACTGTATAACGACGCGGCCACGGCGACACAGCAGTCATCCTTACCACTTGACAATGACTGAGAAGAGCTCGGTCGAAAGCTCGCGGAATTTCAACCACCTGACACGGCTGTAAGACCGAGAAAATTTTATTAATTCATATCGCCTCGAAACCATGCATTCATTTTTTTCTTCTGCCATACGTTTTTCCCCTTCTCCGATAATATCCTGTTGAAATTTGACGTCATTCTGACCAGTGGTGTTATTTCTACAGCGCTTTCAAAACTTAACTTTAATTATAATCATTCTGCACATGGGATGGATCAAGCCCTCTCCCGCTGGGTTGATGGCTCGTAGAAGCGTTGTGCCACACTATGGCCGTTTTCTTTTGTCCGCGATGCGGCGCGGTCATGCAAGATTTAGCAGGGCGATTACACGTCCGCTGAGAATGTTTGCTGTTACGAATCTGCATTTCCTGTCGCCGGTTGCAAATACGCGACACCGACATTTTATCGTGTTCAGTATGGGAAAATTCCAGATTCTAATTGTGCGGATAATGTCAGACAGTCAGAAGGGTCATCGACTTAGGTGCTGTAGCGTAAATGTCGTAACCAATCAGTGACGACACAGGACATACACTGTACCCACTTCCTGGGCGGTAAATGGGCATACTGAAAGCGACACTGCAGAAGTTAGTGGGGAAGTTTTGACAGGCTTTCGCCGTGTTTCAGCTTGTTGAAAGGAAGGAAAACTTGATCGTCACTGTGACGAAAGTTGTGAATCCTCCCCTCCAAGCGGCGTTCTCCTGAGAGCAAAGAAGAATCAGGAGGAGTCGAGGAGTCGATGCGGTGACGCGTGGCCGAGAGGGCACATCGAAAAGAGAGAAGGAAAGAGGGAGGGAGGGAGAGAGACAGACAGAAAGACGCCTAGTCGACGCTTGGTACAGTTTTCACTGAATCGATCGAGTAAGTGTCTTTTAGCGCTAGTGCTGCTTCTGCTCTGAGCAATTCCACAACTGGTGTTGCTTTTCAGAGTCTTTATTTATTTGAGTCTTGGATCCGGTTTCAGCTTGCATTTGCGAGCTGCACAGATTTTGGAAAGCCAATAGCGGTTCCATTGCAATCTTCTATTCAGTTAGAGGATTCCACCACTTGTTAAGAAAACAATCTGTCCCAAATGAGCTTCGCTCCAGAAACATCTATTGTACTTTTGAGAATGTAAATGTGCATTCCCTAACGGAATACAATTAATTAGATTTTTCAGAGGTTACTGTTCTTTCACTGAGTTGCAAGTAAGCAATAACTTTTGTCTCAATCGTGTACAAATGTTCATTTTAATTGTGAAACAATTTAGAGAAAATAAGTCCAGGGTTTAAAAGGATTGAGTTTTCCCCCCTTTTATTGCCCTACAACAGCTGAGGTCAGACAAACCTCGTTAAATAACAGATATGACTGGTTTCTTCAGCGTACCTGAATTGCGCCCTTACTGTGATGACGTTCCGCTGTAAAGCAGGCACCCCTACATCAAACTATGTGTGTGATGGGAAATTTAATTCATTTGTATGACAAATGACTAATGAGAACTGCTCTCATTTGTACTCAGTACAGTCTTGAGGTCACAGAGCGTTTTCAAATACTATGGTTAGCAATTTTCTGTGTTAGGGAAATATAAGGCTTTCACCAGTTTTGATACAGTTTGTGTGTTGAGCACGTAAATATGGCAGGCATGCAGCACTCCCCACTGCTGAGGGACATCACGTCACGCTCGCTGAACATTCCAAACATCAAACTAATTTATCGCTTGCGGCATGTCACCTTCATGTTGTTGCAGTTTCAGTATCAATTACATTCTTGTTAAGCACTGACTGTCTGTTTGAACAAATACGATATCTTGGCATCTATATGTTAATAAGAAGCTTCTAATGAAGGGTTTTCAAATTTAGGTGGTTTATTGATTCTCAGGGTGTACAAATTACTCTTTTGTTCTCAGATAACACATCCGTAATCGAGAACATGAATTCACTCGTGTGTCTCAACTAATGTATTACAGGAATAAAAACCATGATTTCCTACCACGTCAATCAAAAACAATAGGCCAGTTTAGTGAGCAACTGGCCTATCGATTTACCTATCCAAATATTTCATGTGACGGGGCGATCATTTGTTTTTTTTTTTTTTCTCTCTCTCTCTCTCTGAGACCCCTGTTTTGTTAACTGAGTTCTTGGAAGGCTCTTAAGGTGTAGCGTGAATAACGAAAACTTGGGTGGGCGATGCCACATCTGGACTAATTTCGCTTAGCGTTCCCTTTTTTCTCACAGAAGAAGCTAATTAACGGTCTTCATGTCGCATCAGGCGTGCAAATGAAGGTGCACCAGAGGCTTTGTCTCTTCGGACTAAGCCGTCCTAAATATAAATTATGTTTTTCGGGGAAGTCGAGATAATTAAATACACATCCGCTGAGCTTGTTTTTTAATACGTTTATAAGGTGTTGCTTGTGGGACACTGCGGAAAGAATAAAAAATTCGAAGGCTGTGTCAGTGCGACACGAAAGCTTTCGTAAATGTGTTGAGTCTAAATGAAACTGAGAAAACTATGCACAGCCTGTTCCTCAATCGATAGCCCTTCAGTTTCTCCCAGTAACTACCATCGCGCACAAGTTTTGTGCGCCACCCAGCAGCAAAGAAATTCTTCACATCACTTTGTCAATAAGACCGCAATGAATCCAGGATGCGCCACCCACATGTTTCTCACTGACACTACACTATAGACTCGAACTGTGTATCTAAAGTAGAGACTCGCTGATGCCCAGTCAGAGTACACTCAGTTTGAATCTTTACGCTCAAGAGCGTTGGTGACATTCTGTGCCAGCAGAATTTCAGACATCACATAACTGTACCGAACTTCACAGCAAAAGTGAAATACAGAGCAGATATAAAATATGCTGGCTGTAATATGAAATTTTCAAACGGTGGAATTTTACAATCGACATTTGTCGTCGGAACTGACTAAGCTCCTTAGGTTTTTGTTGGACTCTTAAGTCTCTAGATAAAAAAACCAGGCCTACTAGAAATCCTTAGATAACGCAGGAGGTAGTGAATTTAATTGATGAAAGGAGAAAATTCAAAAATGCAGCAAATGAAGCAGGTGAAAGGGAATACAAACGTCTAAAAAATGAGGTTGACAGTAAGCGCAAAATGGCTAAGCAGGACTATCTACTGGATAATAAGGATTTAGAACCATATTTCACTAGGGGAAAGATAGACACCGACTGCAGGATAATTAAAGAGACCTTTGGAGAAAAAAGAAGCAGTTGTATGAATATCAAGAGCTCGGATCGAAAACCAATCCCAAGCAAAGAAAGGTGAAAGGAGTACATAGAGTATCTGTACAAGGGAGATAAACTTGAAAGCAATGTTATAGAAATGGAAGAGGATGTAGATGAGGATGAGATGGGAGATACGACAGTGCGAGAAGAATTTGACAGAGAACTGAAAGACTTAAGTCGAGACAAGACCTCGGTAGTTGACGACATTCCGTCAGAACTACTGATAGCCTTGGGAGAGCCAGCCACGTCAGAATTTTTCCATCTGGCGTGCAAGATTTATGAGACAGGCAAAATACCCTCAGACTTCAATAAGAATATATAATTCCAATTCCAAAGAAAAGATGTGGTGATAGATGTGGAAATTACCTATCTGTCAGTTTAATAAGTCATGGTTACAAAATACTAACACGAATTCTTTACAGAAGAATGAAAATACTGGTAGAAGCTAACGTCGTGGAAGATCAGTTTATATGTCAGATAAATGTAAAAACACGCGAAGCGATAGTGAACCTACGACTTACTTTAGAGGATCAGTTAAGGAAAGGCAAACCTACGTTTATAGTAGTTGTAGCCTTAGAGAAAGCTTTTGACAGTGTTGACTGGAATACTCTATTTGGTTCTTTGGTTGATTTGGGGGAGGGGACCAGACAGCGAGGTCATCGGTGCCATCAGATTAGGGAAGGATTGGGAAGGAAGTCTGCCGTGCCCTTTCAAAGGAACCATCCCGGCATTTGCCTGAAGCGATTTAGTTATGGCCGGACGCGGATTTGAACCGTCGTCCTCCCGAATGCGAGTCCAGTATGCAATATTCTCTTTGGAATTCTGAATGCTGGAGGGGTAAAATACAGGGAGCGAAAGGCTGTATCAGTGCTAACAGACAAGCAACAGAGCGTGAAGTAACCGTAGAAATCAATGTGGGACGTACGACGAACGTATCCTTTAGGACAATGCGGCGAAATTTTGCCTTAATGGGCTATGGCAGCAAAAGACCGACGCGAGTGCCTTTGCTAACAACACAACATCGAGGGAAGCGCGTCACTTAGGCTCGTGACCATATCGGTTGGACCTCAGACGAATGTAAAACCGTGGTCTGGTCAGATGAGTCCCGATTTTTGTTGGCAAGAGCTGGTGGTAGGTTTCGAGTGTGGTGAAGACCTCACGAAGCCATGGACCCACTGTGGATGCTGGTGGTGGCACCATAGTACAGTGAGCTGTTTTCACATGGACTGAACAGAGTCCTCTGGTCCAAGTGAACCGATCATTGACTGGGATGGTTATTTTGCGCTACTTGAATACCATTTCCAGCTATTAGTGGACTTAAGGATCCCAAACAAAGATGGAATTTTTATGGATAAGAATGCGCCAAGTCACCGGTGCACAATTGTTCGCAATTGGTTTGAAGAACATTCTGGACAAATTGAGTGAATGATTTGGCCACGCCGATCACCCGACATGAATCCAAGTGAACATTTACGGGACGTAATCGTGAACTAAATCCTGTACTGCTAACGCTTTCGCAATTATGGATAGCCATAGAGGCAGCATGGCTCAGTATTTATGCTGGGGTCTTCAAACGGGTCTATATCACGTCGAGCTGCTGCACTATGCCGGCCAAAAGGAAGTCCCATACTCCAATACTATATTAAGAAGTGTCCCATGACTTTTTACGCCTCAGTGTATATGTGTGTGTGTGCGAATGACTCTCCTGGCGCATGTGTGTTGTCCACTTCGCAGGAAGATGATGCGTAGGACACTCATCGAAACGTCACGGTATTTTAACACTGCTACCCGACTAGACACCCAAGCGATTTCCATCAAAGTATGTGCATTTCACATCTTGGACTTCTACTGAATCTAAGTGTGGTGACAATATGAAATGAATCCTAAGGAGGTGTTATCGAAGCAGCTATGGTTAAAGTTCAATCTAGAAATGATCGCTACGAATCATCTCTTGTTCCAATTGCCAGTGGAATTATGTTTCATATTCCAGTTTTCAGCGTCCAGCGTACCTTCGATAGATGTGGGTGGGTTTACGTGCACCAGATGCCCCTGTGCAGATCTTCGGGTCTCCCACTTCCCATTCCATTTGTTTCTAGCCGTATCTCTAACAACAACAACAGCATCCCCAGTGGAATGCATATCCTTTTAATTCCATTCTACATGGCGTCCATTGCAAGTTGGCCGATCTTCTCATTCCCTACAATCTCGGCATGACCTTTGATCCACACAAAGGATACTTCCGCGGTGTTTGGTGTGGCAAATACCATCTCTCTTTGTCCTTAGCAACTGATGTCAGAGCGACTCCGCTATATTACAAGACAGTCAGTTTATATCATCAAACTGTACATGAACGATCTTTCAGTAGCTAACAGTAATGCCGTACCAAGCGACGCCTCTTTTGGTCGACAGATTACCCCACTAGGTGTATTTTTAGTACCTACAAGGTAAGTAATGCAATACATTTTTTTCTGAAAGCAGGTTGATTTTATTCAGAATTATAGTATACCATGTTATTTCCCACTCTTTTGGCTACAAAATGCTACATTTTAACATAATCCTTGTTCAATGTGACAGCCTTACACCAACTTAATGGACGGGCGTGTATGCCAACAGGGTACCACTCTACTGGTCGACATCAGAGTCAACGTCTTACTGCATCAATAACCTCCCCATCATCCCGCTGAATGCATCCTTCACTGGACTAAGCAGATGAGGATAAGGAAGAACAGTCCAATGAAGTTTTGTACCCTCCTCAAAAAATGTTCAAATGTGTGTCAAATCTTATGGGACTTAACTGCTAAGGTCATCAGTCCCTAAGCTTACACACTACTTAACCTAAATTATCCTAAGGACAAACACACACACACCCATGCCCGAGGGAGGACTCGAACCTCCGCCGGGAAAAGCCGCACAGTCCATGACTGCAGCCCCCTTAGACCGCTCGGCTAATCCCGCGCGGCTTTGTACCCTCCTCTCGGGTGCGCAGACTCTTGTGAAGCCATGCATTGCCATGGAGAAGGGGAAGTTCGCTTTCATTCTTGTGACGACGAACACGCTGAAGTCGTTTCTTCAATTTTCTGGTGGTTCCACTAATTTCAAAGTTTATCGTTGTTATCATGCGAGAGGACTTAAAGCAGAATAACCCCTTCAGAGTCCCAGAACAGTGTAGCTATTACTTTACCAGCTGAGGGTGCGGCTTGGAAGTTTTTCTTTGGAGGAGAGCTGGTGTGACGCCAATCCATGCACTGCCATTTCGTTTTCGGTCCGAAGTGATGAACCCATGTTTCGTCGCCAGTGACGATGTTGGCTCTGAGCACTATGGGACTCAACTGCTGTGGTCATCAGTCCCCTAGAACTTAGAACTACTTAAACCTAACTAACCTAAGGATATCACACACATCCATGCCCGAGGCAGGATTCGAACCTGCGACCGTAGCAGTCGCACGGTTCCGGACTGCGCGCCTAGAACCGCGAGACCACCGCGGCCGGCAGTGACGATGTTCGACAAAATATTGTCACCATCAGCCTCGTAACGTGCAGCTACGCACAGGTGGTCCTTCGTTGCTCTTTGTGGTCTTCTATTAGGTGGCGACAGACCCAGAGGGCACAAACAACTGAGTACCTCAGCTGGTAGACGAGTGTGTCAGCGCTACCAACAGAGACGACCAATTGTGCAGTGATGTATTTGGTTGTGATCTGCCAATCACCTGGAGTGAGTGTCTCTGCACGTTCCCCACGTTCCAACATTGCAGAACTCACATTTGTGTGTGGTCGGCCGCACGTGGGAGATAGGTTTGCCCAACCCTGTTGTGAAGATGACAACGACTCACCGTGGATATCTACGATGCTCTGGTTTTCCTCCAAAACAAACTCAATGACAGCTCTCTACTTGGAACGCACCCCTATTACAAACGCCATTTTGAAAACTACTTATAGCGCCTCCGGCTACCGTAACTTCATGAAACTATAGGGTCTGATTCGGGAATATTTCACGATGTCCCACAATAAATTCCGCATATTTTTTCAACCAAAATTCGCCGAGAAAAAATTTGTTGCATTACTTATTGAATGGCCCTCCTAAACAGGCACAGGCAATCGCAGTCGACTCGTCATATTTGGACAATCGGTATGCCCACAGGTAACACTTGGCCACTGTTGGAGAAGGCTCTCTAAATTGTTGTTGTTGGTTGCTGTATTAAAAATGGTTCAAATGGCTCTGAGCACTATGAGACTAAGCTTCTGAGGTGATCAGTCCCCTAGAACTTAGAACTACTTAAACCTAACTAACCTAAGGACATCACACACATCCATGCCCGAGGCAGGATACGAACCTGCGACCGTAGCGGTCGCACGGTTTGTAGCGCCTAGAACCGCTCGGCCACCCGGCCGGCGTTGCTGTATTATCATAGCTGTTTATGTTAATACATAAGTCCAATTTTTTTTAAATTTAGGTGCTGTTGCTCAAAACAGACTGGCAGCCACATTTTTTTGAATGATGTACTGAATGTTGCATAAAATTAAAAATGCTTCCACCATTGGTGGTGCCGGCCGGACTGGCCGAGCGGTTCTAGGTGCTACAGTCTGGATCCGCGATACCGCTACGGTCGCAGGTTCAAGTCCTACCTCGGGCATGGATGTGCGTCATGTCCTTAGCTTAGTTAGGTTTAAGTAGTTCTAGGGGATTGATGACCTCAGAAGTTAAGTCCCATAGTGCTCAGAGCCATTTGAACCAACCAGTGGTGGTGCTGACTTTCGGGTCCAATATCGGCATCTTACTGTAGCATATTTAATTTTTTTTATCATCCCATTTCCAAATCGTCATTAGTGTTTCAGGCTAATTTGCTGATGAGGTACGTTTCAGTGATTGGCATAGGTGCTTCCATTGTTTCAACTTATAATTTGTTCATAGGAATGTATCTACATCTACATCTACATGATTACTCTGCAATTCACATATAAGTGCTTGGCAGAGGGTTCATCGAACCACAATCATACTGTCTCCCTACCATTTCACTCCCGAACAGCGCGCGAGAAAAACGAACACCTAAACCTTTCTGTTCGAGCTCTGATTTCTCTTATTTTATTTTGATGATCATTCCTACCTATGTAGGTTGGGCTCAACAAATTATTTTCGCATTCGGAAGAGAAAGTTGGTGACTGAACTTTCGTAAATAGATCTCGCCGCGACGAAAAACGTCTTTGCTTTCATGACTTACATCCCAACTCGCGTATCAGATCTGCCACATTCTCTCCCCTATTACGCGATAATACAAAACGAGCTGCCCTTTCTTGCACCCTTTCGATGTCCTCCGTCAATCCCACCTGGTAAGGATCCCACACCGCGCAGCAATATTCTAACAGAGGACGAACGAGTGTAATGTAAGCCGTCTCTTTAGTGGACTTGTTGCATCTTCTAAGTATCCCGCCAATGAAACCCAACCTTTGGCTCGCCATCCCCACAATATTATCTATGTGGTCTTTCCAACTGAAGTTGTTCGTAATTTTTACACCCAGGTACTTAGTTGAATTGACAGCCTTGAGAATTGTACTATTTATCGAGTAATTGAATTCCAACGGATTTCTTTTGGAGCTCATGTGGATCACCTCACACTTATCGATATTTAGCGTCAACTGCCACCTGCCACACCATACAGCAATCTTTTCTAAATCGCTTTGCAACTGATACTGGTCTTCGGATGACCTTACTAAACGGTAAATTACAGCATCATCTGCGAACAACCTAAGAGAACTGCTCAGATTGTCACCCAGGTCATTTATATAGATCAGGAACAGCAGAGGTCCCAGGACGCTTCCCTGGGGAACACCTGATATCACTTCAGTTTTACTCGATGATTTTCCGTCTATTACTACGAACTGCGACCTTCCTGACAGGAAATCACGAATCCAGTCGCACAACTGAGACGATACCCCATAGGCCCGCAGCTTGATTAGAAGTCGCTTGTGAGGAACAGTGTCAAAAGCTTTCCGGAAATCTAGAAATGCGGAATCAACTTGATATCCCCTGTCGATAGCGGCCATTACTTGGTGCGAATAAAGAGCTAGCTGCGTTCACAAGAATGATGTTTCCTGAAACAGTGCCGATCACGTATCTATAGATCGTTCCCCTCGAGGTGATTCATTATGTTTGAATACAGTATATGATCCGAAACCCTACTGCAAACCGACATCAATGATATAGGTCTGTAGTTCGATGGAGTACTCCTACTACTCTTCTTAAACACTTGTGCGACCTGCGCAATTTTCCAATCTGTAGGTACAGATCTATCGGTGAGCGAGCGGTTGTATATGATTGCTAAGTAGGGAGCTATTGTATCAGCGTAATCTGAGAGAAACCTAATCGGTATACAATCTAGACCTGAAGACTTACCCGTATCAAGCGATTTGAGTTGCTTCGCAACCCCTAAGGTATCTACTTCTAAGAAACTCATGCTAGCAGCTGTTCGTGTTTCAAATTCTGGAATATTCCATTCTTCCCTGGTGAAGGAATTTCGGAAAGCTGCGTTCAATAACTCCGCTCTAGCGGCACAGTCGTCGGTATCAGTACCATCGGCACTGCGCAGCGAAGGTATTGACTGCGTCTTGCCGCTTGTGTACTTTACATACGACCAGAATTTCTTCGTATTTTTTACCAAATTTCGAGACAATGTTTCGTTGTGGAACCTATTAAAGGCATCTCGCATTGAAGTCCGTGCCAAATTTCGCGCGTCTGTAAATTTTAGCCAATCTTCGGGATTTCGCGATCTTCTGAACTTCGCATGCTTTTTCCGTTGCCTCTGCAACAGCGTTCGGACCTGTTTTGTGTACCATGGGGGATCAGTTCCATCTCTTACCAATTTATGAGGTATGACTCTCTCAATTGCTGTTGCTACTATATCTTTGAATTTGAGCCACATCTCGTCTACATTTGCATAATCAGTTCGGAAGGAGTGGAGATTCTCTCTTAGGAAAGCTTCTAGTGACACTTTATCCGGTTTTTTAAATAAAATTATTTTGCGTTTGTTTCTGGTGGATTTGGAAGAAACGGTATTGAGCCTAGCTACAACGACCTTGTGATCACTAATCCCTGTATCAGTCATGATGCTCTCTATTAGCTCTGGATTGTTTGTGGCTAAGAGGTCAAGTGTGTTTTCGCAACCATTTACAATTCGCGTGGGTTCGTGGACTAACTGCTTGAAATAATTTTCGGAATAAGCATTTAGGACAATCTCGGAAGATGTTTTCTGCCTACCACCGGTTTTGAACAGGTATTTTTGCCAGCATATCGAGGGAAGGTTGAAGTCCACACCAACTATAACCGTATGAGTGGGGTATTCATTTGTTACGAGACTCAAATTTTCTCTGAACTGTTCAGCAACTATATCATCGGAGTCTGGGGGTCGGTAGAAGGAGCCAATTATTAACTTAGTTCGGCTGTTAAGTATAACCGCCACCCATACCAATTCGCACGGAGTATCTACTTCGACTTCACTACAAGATAAACCACTACTGACAGACACAAACACTCCACCACCAATTCTGCCTAATCTGTCTTTCCTGAACACCGTCTGAGACTTCGTAAAAATTTCTGCAGAACTTATTTCAGGCTTTAGCCAGCTTTCTGTACCTATAACGATTTCAGCTTCTGTGCTTTCTATTAGCGCTTAAAGCTCAGGGACTTTCCCAACACAACTACAACAATTTACAACTACAATTCCGACAGTTCCTTGATCCAAGCACGTCCTGTATTTGCCATGCACGCTTTGAGATTGCAGCCCACCCCGTACTTTCCCAAGGCCTTCTAACCTAAAAAACCACCCAGTTCGCGCCACACAGCCTCCGCTACCCGTGTAGCCGCCAGCTGAGTGTAGTGAACTCCTGACCTATTCAGCGGAACCCGAAACCCCACCACCCTATGGCGCAAGTCAAGGAATCTGCAGCCAACACGGTCGCAAAACCGTCTGAGCCTCTGATTCAGACCCTCCACCCGGCTCTGCACCAAAGGTCCGCAGTCGGTTGTGTCAACGATGCTGCAGATGGTGAGCTCTGCCTTCATCTCGTAAGCAAGACCGGCAGCCATCACCAAATCAGATAGCCGCTGGACTCCAGAGAGAATTTCCTCAGATCCAAAGCGACACGCGTCATTAGTACCGACATTTGTCACCACCTGCAGCTGGCTGCACCCTGTGCTCTTCATGGCATCCGGAAGGACCCTTTCCACATCAGGAATGACTCCACCCGGAATGCACACGGAGTGCACACTGGTTTTCTTCCCCTCCTTAGCCGCCATATCCCTAAGGGGCCCCATTACGCGCCTTACATTGGAGCTCCCAACTACCAATAAGCCCACCCTCTGCGATTGCCCCCTATGCTTAGTCACAGCGCTTTGTATCGATACCTGTCCAGTGGCTGCAGCAGTTCTCAGAAAGCTGAGCTGTATAACATGCAGGTGTAACCTGTATACGTGAGATCGCAGCACCGCGCTGTCAGTGATTAAAGACTAACAGTATTTCTGTTTTTTGAATAAAAATTCTATTTATTCGTCTGCGTTAATATTATCCCCTTCAGAATAGTCCATATTAGATAATATACATTTCTTTATACCAGCGCTCTTTCCAGTCTCCTAAAAACTGGAGTTCAATATTTGGGAAGCGTTTTTAGTCTCATATACGCATGTAATCAGCGGCCCTTGAAGGTTCTCTTAAGTTCTTCGAACATAAAAAGATTATATGAATCAATGTCTGGAGAATATGGAGACTGAGTTGTCATTAAATAAATGTTTCTTTGCCAAAAAATCACGAACAAACAACGAAGTGTGAACAGGTACATTATCGTCGTGCAAAAGCCATCAATAGTTTGGCACAAATCCGGTCTTTTTTTCTGGTTATTTCCCACAAATAGCGTTGAACGTCTAGCGCTCCTTATAGACATTTCCACCTTGTGGTAACAACTCACGGTGTGGTGCCGTTAAAGTCGTATAAAACAGTTACGATAACCATCACATTTGACCTCAGTTGTCGATTTTTTTCTGTATAGGTGATCTAGAGTAGTTCTACTGTGACGACAGAGCCTTAGTTTCGATTTCATATCTGTAAACTCATGCTAATCGCATGTTATGTTGACTTCATCTGGCAACTCTTGAACAATTTGCGTTCGTTGCTGTTTCTTTGTTCGAAATTTAACACTTATGAACAAATTTGGTACACGTTTGATATCATGCGGCTGATCCCGGCGGAGGTTCGAGTCCTCCCTCGGGCATGGGTGTGTGTGTTTGTCCTTAGGTTCAAAGTGGTTCAAATGGCTCTGAGCACTATGGGACTTAACATCTGAGGTCATCAGTCCTCCCCTAGAACTTAGAACTACTTAAATCTAACTAACCTAAGGACGACACACACACCCACGCCCGAGGCAGGATTCGAATCTGCAACCGTAGCGATCGTGCGGTCCCAGACTGAAGCGCCTAGAACCGCTCAGCCACGCGGCCGGCTGTCCTTAGGATAATTTAGGTTAAGTAGTGTGTAAGCTTAGGGACTGATGACCTTAGCAGTTAAGTCCCATAAGATTTCACACACATTTGAACTTTTTTTATATATCCAAAATATCCGGAAAAATTTCATGTCATGAACCAGTTGATATGCCAGCATCATCAGCGACTTCTTTTATTATAATATCGTGATCGTTCATAAGCATTTCTCTCACTTTTTTTCACGATTTCAGCGGTTGACGATGTGCTGGGGCGCCCCTGTCACATCTTTATACTATTTGTAGACCCTTGCTTTACTATACAGCATAATCACCAAAAGCAACATTTAACACGTCTCAGACAGTGCTGCATTTTATGCCGTTCTTATACCACGATTTAATACACATTCTCTGATCCATTTTTTACAAAATAAATGACCGCAAATACTATCGAAATGAATGTAAGCTTTTGGACACCTGAAAACAGGCTAAATATCCAATAAGACAAACACTGTACAGACGTGTTTACAGTGGTATCACAGATCGATACCACTTCCTCCCCTCCCCTCCCCACAGACGTCGACAGCCGTCGCGCGGGGACCCGGCTTATCCAATGATAAGTTCCCGCTGAGTCACACCTTCAGCAGCTCCGACTACGAGCGCCCGCGGTAGAGGATGGCTGGCGCCAGCTATATGGCCCCAGTCTCAGTCACAGTCATCCACAATCTCCATTCTTTGTCGCTTCCGATAGTTTACTTGTGAAGATTGGCTAAAATTTACAGACGCGCGAAATTTGGCACGAACTTCAATGCGAGATGCCTTTAATAGGTTCCACAACGAAACATTGTCTTGAAATTTGATAAAAAATCCGAAGAAATTCTGGTTGTATGTAAAGTACACAAGTGGCAAGACGCAGTCAATACCTTCGCTGCGCAGTGCCGATGGTACTGATACCGACGACTGTGCCGCTAGAGCGGAGTTATTGAACGCAGTTTTCCGAAATTCCTTCACCAGGGAAGAATGGAATATTCCAGAATTTGAAACACGAACAGCTGCTAGCATGAGTTTCTTAGAAGTAGATACCTTAGGGGTTGCGAAGCAACTCAAATCGCTTGATACGGGTAAGTCTTCAGGTCTAGATTGTATACCGATTAGGTTTCTCTCAGATTACGCTGATACAATAGCTCCCTACTTAGCAATCATATACAACCGCTCGCTCACCGATAGATCTGTACCTACAGATTGGAAAATTGCGCAGGTCGCACCAGGGTAGTAGGAGTAATCCATCGAACTACAGACCTATATCATTGACGTCGGTTTGCAGTAGGGTTTTGGATCATATACTGTATTCAAACATTAGGAATCACCTCGAAGGGAACGATCTATTGATACGTAATCAGCATGGTTTCAGAAAACATCGTTCTTGTGCAACGCAGCTAGCTCTTTATTCGCACGAAGTAATGGCCGCTATCGACAGGGGATCTCAGGTTGATTCCGTATTTCTGTATTTCCGGAAAACTTTTGACACCGTTCCTCACAAGCGACTTCTAATCAAGCTGCGGGCCTATGGGGTATCGTCTCAGTTGTGCGACTGGATTCGTGATTTCCTGTCAGGAAGATCACAGTTCGTAGTAATAGACGGCAAATCATCGAGTAAAACTGAAGTGATATCAGGTGTTTCCCAGGGAAGCGTCCTGGGACCTCTGCTGTTCCTGATCTATATAAATGACCTGGGTGACAATCTGAGTAGTTCTCTTAGGTTGTTCGCAGATGATGCTGCAATTTACCGTCTAGTAAAGTCATCCGAAGACCAGTATCAGTTGCAAAGCGATTTAGAAAAGATTGCTGTATGGTGTGGCAGGCGGCAGTTGACGCTAAATAACGATAAGTGTGAGGTGATCCACATGAGTTCCAAAAGAAATCCGTTGGAATTCGATTACTCGATAAATAGTACAATTCTCAAGGCTGTCAATTCAACTAAGTACCTGGGTGTAAAAATTACGAACAACTTCAGTTGGAAAGACCACATAGATAATATTGTGGGGAAGGCGAACCAAAGGTTGGGTTTCATTGGCGGGATACTTAGAAGATGCAACAAGTCCACTAAAGAGACGGCTTACATTACACTCGTTCGTCCTCTGTTAGAATATTGCTGCGCGGTGTGGGATCCTTACCAGGTGGGATTGACGGAGGACATCGAAAGGGTGCAAGAAAGGGCAGCTCGTTTTGTATTATCGCGTAATAGGGGAGAGAATGTGGCAGATCTGATACGCGAGTTGGGATGTAAGTCATGAAAGCAAAGACGTTTTTCGTCGCGGCGAGATCTATTTACGAAATTTCAGTCACCAACTTTCTCTTCCGAATGCGAAAATATTTTGTTGAGCCCAACCTACATAGGTAGGAATGATCATCAAAATAAAATAAGAGAAATCGGAGATCGAACAGGAAGGTTTAGGTGTTCGTTTTTCCCGCGCGCTGTTCGGGAGTGGAATGGTAGGGAGATAGTATGATTGTGGTTCGATGAACCCTCTGCCAAGCACTTAAATGTGAATTGCAGAGCAATCATGTAGATGTAGATGTAGATTAATAGTGGGAGCCTCACACTGAACGATGCTCTTTAGTTTTGCTTCTTGGAATAGCTAGAGCTTTTTGCTGTTTTTTCTTTTGTAAAGTTTCTTCGCAATGCTTGGAGAAAGTTACAAGTTATGTAAAACTTCTGTTTGGTGTATTTAAGTGTTTGCTAATCATCTCTGCTCCTTTCCAGCTTTCCTACGACTACAGGTGCAGCACCACTCTGTAACTCACCTCTCCTTACCGTTCTGTAAGAGGTAGCATACAACGTTTACCAACACCAAAGCGAAAAAAATTGCACAATTGGACTTACACAAGTGAAATTACAAAATTCTCGTTATATTTTTAGCACATCTTGGACGTATAGCCATGACAGGATCCACGTAGATCATACTCACTGGCTCAACTCATTAATGCCTTAGTTGGAAAACATTAACAGTCTCCTTCCCTGTAATAGGGGCATTAGGCTGCTGACGACTACTTCTGAGTTTCTGAGTTTTTGGGGAAGTATGAGTAATTGTTCCTATACCAAAGAAGGCAGCAGCTACAAAATGTGAACAGTACCAAACTCTAAGATTAATATCACATGCATCAAAAATTCTCATAAAAGTAGTTCTGAAGAGAATTGAAGAGAAGGTGGAGGATATGCTGAGTGAAGATCAGTTTGGTTTCAGAAGGGGACTGGGAACAAGAGAGGCGATTCTGGCTCTGAGACTCGTTATCGAAAAGCAATTGCAGAAAAATAAACCAACTTACATTGCCTTTGTAGACATGGAAAAGGCATTTGATAACGTTATCTGGCAAGAGATGTTCAGAGTGCTGAGGAAAAGTAGAATAAAGTACAAAGACATCCGTGTGATACTCAGTTTCTATAAGAATAAGGTGGCAATGATTAGGAACTGTCACCATGAACAAGAAGCAAATATCAGAAAAGGGGTAAGGCAAGGGTGTGCTCTCTCTCTCTCTCTCTCTCTCTCTCTCTCTCTCTCTCTCTCTCTCTCTCTCTCTCTCCTCTTATATTCAATGCTTACATCCAGGAAGCTATAGACCAAGTTCGAGAAACTACTGAGGTAGGGATCAAAATTAATGGGCAGAAAATAGACATGTTACGTTATGCAGGTGATATTGCTATAGTCACGGAGACAAAAGAAGATCTAGAGGAAGTCCTCAGAACAACGGAAAAAATTCTATGCAATCAGTATGGAATGAGAATAAACAAGAAAAAGACGAAAGTAATGCTACGCAGTACAAAAGCAGAATATGAAACTCTGAGAATGAGAATTGGAAGAGAGGAGCTGGAAGTGATAGAGGAATTTACTTACCTTGGAAGCAAAATCACAAGAGATGGTAGAAGCCGGAAAGAAATTGCGGCCAGAAAGCAAAAGGCCAAAATTGCATTTAATCGGAGAAGGAACTTACTCACCAGCAACAACATCAGTCTGAAAATAAGGAAACATATCATGAAAGGTTTCGTTTGGAGTGTGCTCTATACGAATGTGAAACATGGACAATTGGAAGAGAAGAGAGAAGACGGCTAGAGGCCCTGGAGAAGTGGTGCTATAGAAGGATGATGAAGATCAGCTGGAGAGACAAAGTAACAAATGAAGAGGTGCCTAGAAGAGTACAGGAAACCAGATCTCTGTGGAGGCACATCCAAACAAGAAGATACACACTTGTAGGGCACATATTACGACACAACAACATCATTGGAACAATAGCAGAAGGAGCTATTGAGGGAAGGAATCGGCGGGGGTGACCAAGGATATCACACATGCAACAGATCATGAGTGACGTTGAATGTAACACATACGTGGAAATGAAGAGGAAGGCAGACAGAAGAGAGGAATGGCGCTCTGCTGCAAACCAACTTCAGGGTTGAACACTAAAAGAAGGAAGAGTGAGTAACAGTATTTTGTTGTGCACTTTTTTAGATTCTATAAAATGCCCATTAAATATTTATTCGTGGTGTAACACAACTGTAAATTCAGTATCAGGTGCGACAACTGCCGTGGCCTGCTGGAAACAGTGTTAGAGTCTGAGGTGTAATTCATAGTGTTCTAAATACCGACCCAAACGAATTTTAACAATATGGTCCACAATTTTACGCAGGCTATATAATTCTGTAGGAAAATGCCCACGTTGTACGTTGTATCTCACCCACTCTTTAAAATCGACACTTACCGGTTTCCAGCATCTTAATTATGTTTTTCCACCCCGTATTTAAGATGTTTAAAGCAACTGTTTGACGATAATCGTGAGGTAGCAAATGTTATCGGGGCCAGAGGTTGTACTGTTGAATGATTTTGTGGGTATTTCTAGATTGCTTTTTGCTGATCACTAGTTTTTTACTTGGTCGGTTTCAGTCTCGTCCTCTGACGTTTTCAGGCTAACTTGGGCAATGCCTCCTCTATGACTAGCCAGTTTGTCAGTGCAGAGGGCCGACCTACTGCGTTATGGCATCTTCGAATTTCTTGCTGTATTATCGCTGTTGGTGTTTGGTGATTTAATCTGCCTCAGTATTCGACCCATTTTCACGTTTTATTTTCTTTAAAATTTCTTAACACTCGCGCCTTACCAAGTTTTGATTTTTGTCCGATTAAAAGATTGAAGGAGAGTTCGATAGTTGTGAGCAGCGTGTAAACGTAGGCACACAATGTTTGAAGCTTGCGATGAATATGACTATGATGGCTATTTAAGCGACGGGGATGCAGTGAAAAAAGAGTGTCCGGTAGAGCAACAGAGGGAACGTGAGGCGATTGAAAAAATTGAATAGAAACAGAAGCAGGAAAACTGTAAGTGGATTATTTTCTGGGAGTAAATGAATGCAACTGATACGAAATAAAATCTGTTTTAAATTTAATTCTGTAAATAAGTTGTTAGTTTCCCGCGAGTAATGCATAAGTAATTCTATGAATGCAATAATTAGCAGTAGATAAACAATCCGTGTATTTTGAATTATGCGATTTTTTTCGATTATCCGTGCAGTCTCGCGGCCGCATTAAACCCGCCCCCGATTAGGATGCTTGCTCTACCACAGAAATTGTACTGAGGGCAGCAAAACCTTAATCTTCTGATGTAGGTGATCCAGAAGCAATTTATATTGTGAAATTTAACTTTATGAGCTTGCTGTAGGGTGCATATTGAGGAATATTACCTGAATTTCATCATAAAAATATGTATTTCAGCATTTCTCAATTTTCGTCACTAACACCTCACTGCTGAGCTGTCCGAGAACATTTTTCCACACAAGCATCTTTTAGGCTCCCCCTCCTCCTCCTTTCCTCTTTTCCCTCGTGCACTTTCGCCTGTATTAGGTGTCGCTATAAATCGTGATACGCACTGTGTATACAGTTCGCACCTCGGCGCCGTTCTCACCTTGGCCCCAAGGGGCGGATTGTGTAGCTTTAAAGCGGACCTGGTTACATTAGTGCTGCTCATGACAGAATTCGATTTACATTGATTTTTTTGGATAACAATGAACTTCTACCATCTTGCTTATCTCGTTATGCTTATTACGGATTGCTGAGCATTTGTTCCTTTATTCGCGTGTCAGTAGTTGTAAGAAAGATTCCACTACTGTGAACAATTGGCAGTTCAATTTAAACATTTTTTCTACTGTACGAGTTCATCACACCATGAATTTTGTAAATGGCATGACAACTCCGTTTCTTCTGCAGCATCCAGTAATACAGTATATGTGATGTGAACCCAGGAACTAATGTTAAAAGATATTCTCAGCGGTCAAGCAAACACAGTGAAGTTCCTCGACTCCATCCCGACAGAATACGTACGACATGCACATCGCTGAAACTGATCGAGTGGATCAAAATGTGAATCAGTACAGGAGAAATATCCGTAACAGGAAATGATACTGGGCTTTCTTTCCGTTGACTGCTGGATGTCTGGATACTCTGTCGTAAAACCGGAAATACGATGTTCGCGTAAATTGTCGGAGACAAGTGCAGCTATACTTAGGAGACATGCGACGCCATCTAAAGGAACTGAAAGAATATTGCACTCCAGCAGTGTAGCAGATAAGCTCTGATTTGTGGGAATGAATATCCTGATTGTAAAAAATGCAGCAACTCAAATGAAGACGATGTCCTGGAGTAAACTGTAAGACATCGGCATGTAGCCAGTGCAAGGAATGTAACACGCAACTGTGTGTTTTGCTGCTTATCATACCAAGTTGTTTTTGTTTCTGGTTCGCGAGTGGTACTCATGTATAATTTATTTCTTTCAGAATAAAAATGTGTAACCTTTTCCTATAAATCTGTGTTTTGTTCTCAATAGCGGTTAGCATTACATATATAGAACATTCAAAATATTCCTTTTAACTGTAATAAAAAAGGCAAAAATATGAAACGCAAAAAAATTGGCCACGGGTGAGTATGATTCGCGCACTGAGGGTTCCGTACAGACTTTATTATGTATATACGTTGTTCGTCCATCCCGGTAATCGAGAACTTTTGTCTGTTATCTACATTGATACTGGCAAGATACGTGTCCCAGTTATTCCAAGACTTTCGAGAAATTTCCTGTTTCAACTGTGAAATCGGGTAGCAAATATTCTGTGAGTTACTAACCGCCTTCCACACGGAGCACGTCCGTATCTCACCACTGACTTCTAGCCTCAGCCGCACGCAGTTGACGTCAACAAGTGTATGGGCCTGAAGATGACGTTGTTACAACGTTGAAACTAGTTGCCAAAATAAAATCGACACCTTAAATACAGCTGACGTCCCACTGTTCTCCATTTCAACTATGGATGTACGAAGAATATTCTGTGACGTTTCAGCATTTCAGCCGGATCATGTTGACTTCTTGCCACAATATTTCGGCTGGCAACCGTTCAGCCATCTGCAGGTGCCCGCCACAGGAGGCTGCCAGTTCAAGTTTAGGCTGAACAGTGTCGGCTTCATAAAAACAGTTCAGGTGTCGGCTTTATAAGGCCGAAACTTGAACTAGCAGTCTCCTGTGGCGAACACCTGAAGATGACTGAACGTTTGCAAGCCGAAATATTGTGGCAAGAAGTCAATATGATCCGTCTGCAATCGGGAAACCTCACAGAATATTCAGTACGCCGGGAAAGCTGCAAGAATCACATCGAATAACAAATGACAGAAATATTTTTTTCAAGTGTTATAATTACAAATTAACAATGTACTGATTTTCTCCTTTATTTGTACTGTTAGACCAGATTTCATGATTTATGTCAACGGGACGTATTCTATAGGTTTTAATGAGTGAGTTAGCGACTGTCAAATTATGTCACATAAATGGCCGTAATTTCTGATTGTATTATCTTAGCTTAACGCTCTTACAACACCAAGGCAGCATGGACCATGTATGTGACATAAATTTCAACCTGTTCCTGAGGAAAACAGGTCTTAGCAGACGGAAGGAGAGACAGACAGGCAGTCGGTTTACAAATGATAAGAACATTTTTTTCGTCTGATATAACTACAGATTTGGATTTTTTCCTTTAGTTCTACTGTTAAGCCTTGCTTCTTGCCAAATTTTATAACCCCACGTCAACAAGAAGTGCCCTATCAGCCCTGATGAGTGAGTTTGGGAGTACCAAATTATGAGACATAAATTGGCCGAATCTTTTGATGCCATTGACTTTGAAGCTGACGTTTATTACATCGCCAAGGGACTATAGATCTCTAGTATGGCGATCTAAATTTCATCATAATACTTCTACCGGTACCAGCAAAAGAGGCCTCTTAACAAACAACGGGTAGACGGATAGTCGAAAAACAAATTTAAAAAAATTGTCGTGTGATATACCTAAAAATTACAAATTTTCGGATTTTTTTCTTTTTGTTGTACTATAAAACCTTGCTTCTTGCCTGATTTCAAGATTCGGGTGAACAGGAAGTACCCTACAGGTTTTGATTAGTGAGTTTGCGATTATCAAAATATGTAACATAAATGGCCGTATATTTTCAAAAAAAAAAAAAAATGGTTCAAATGGCTCTGAGCACTATGCGACTTAACATCTGAGATCATCAGTCCCTAGAACTTAGAACTACTTAAACCTAACTAACCTAATGACATCACACACATCCATGCCCGAAGCAGGAGAACCTGCGACCGTAGCGGTCGCGCGGTTCCAGACTGAAGTGCCTAGAACTGCTCGGCCACACCGGCCGGCGTATCTTTTCATTGTACTGACTTACTTGTTACAAGTTCCAATTTTTTGTACCACGTAGGGACCGCAGACTTTAATACGTGACGTAGATTCCAACCTGATACGTTTACTCATCCTTAGATAAAGGGTTTTTAATAATCGCACAGACAGAGAGAGACATGACAGCAAGGTGATTCTATAAGGATTCCCTTTTTCCTGACTGATGTACGGAACGCTAAAAATCAACAAAAATTAATTCGATCACCAACCGGTTAGTTTAATTACTTTCATTTTATGCGATTTCGTTTCTTGTTCAAACGAAACAAAGTTACTAATCATTTCAGTGAAGTGAAGCTTAGCAGCTGTCGTAATCTATTGACATTTCTTCCAATGTAGAAGACGTTAAGTAGTTTTCCATTATCTGTAATTTGCTGAAACTGCGTTCACCAGATGCTGCGGTCACTGTGATAAGTATCATCTAACCTATTTAGATGTTTGCAGAAGCATCTCTAAGTCCATGCATAAGATTTTCAAAATATCCCAATGTGAAGCCAGGTCAGTACTCTTCATTACCTCTTTCACGTGGAACTTGTTCTATTTTGTTAACTACCTGAGTTGTATCAATATGGCTGCTACCATATAGTTCTCTCCAAAATCAGCTACACATTTTTCCAAAGATACAGAGCTCTCAATTAAGGTGTCTCCTGAAAGGAAAATAAAGTGGCCATGAAAGTCTAAGGGACATCTACTAGGGGAGAGGTGCATCTGTGTATCGTGTATTGTGTATAGAACAGGGGAGCTAGAAACGACTGAGAGGCTTCGTCCCGCCGTAGCCCTCAATGGTTCACAACCCCACAACAGGCCACAGCAGTCCACCCACCCACCGCCGCCTCACACTGAACCCAGGGTTATTGTGCGGTGCGGCCCCCAGTGGAACCCCCCCTCTCCCTCCCCCCACCCCGCACCTCCAAGGAACGTCTCATACCAGACGAGTGTAACCCCAATGTTTGCGTGGTAGAGTAATTATGGTGTACGCGTACGTGGAGACAGTGTTTTCGCAGCAATCACCGACATAATGTAACTGACGCGGAATACAGGGAACCAGCCCGCTTTCACCGAGGCCGATGGAAAACCTCCTTAAAAACCACCCACAAGCTGGCCGGCGCACCGGACCTCGACACTAATCCTCCGGGTGTATTCGTGGCGCGGATCAGCACGCCTTCCTGCTCGGGAAGCAGCGCATTAGACCGCGCGGCTAGCCGGGTGGGCAGAGGGACATGTGGTCAGCACACTACTCTCCCGGTCGTTTTGCAGACTTTCTAGGCCGTCTAACTGAAAGAGTCTCACTCCAAGTGGGTAGAAAATGGCAAAAATCTGAAGTCTACGGACAAATAACATTTTCCATTCGGCATTCGTTCGCCGACCCTTTGAGTTCCTACAATCCCGGGGTAATGTAGGAGCATGCATTCCACTGTCGATCATGGGCGAGCTGTGTAGGCGGCAGCTGTGTGAGTCAAGCACACTGTTGCCACATCAAACGTGTTTAGCAATAGACGCCTGATTGGTAGCACTTGAACGAAATGATGCTGTAGAAATGTACGCTACGACAGCAGCATGAGTTTACTTTCGAAGACCTCCGAGGTCTAACAACCCTACCACAACAAAGGTCAAAAATTAATTATGATTGTAGTGTTGCTCACGATGCTAAATATTGCATTTTCGGGCAACAACAATGTTATATTATGTGGCAGGTGTCATTAGAACACAGTTAATAAAGACATTTCTTGAAATAATGGATAAACTAGGCACTCATCTTTTCGTGTTTCCCACGCTGGTCTCGTTGTGAACTCATGGCTCAATCGTCGAAAATCTAGGTAGTGATGATTCCAAGCTCGGATGCAAGGAGGCCTAGGTGTTATTCTGTGATATTCAAAAGTTTTATGGATGCGCTTCAAATGGTTCAAATGGCTCTGAGCACTATGGGACTTAACTGCTGAGGTCATCAGTCCCCTAGAACTTAGAACTACTTAAACCTAACTAACCTAAGGACATCACACACATCCATGCCCTAGGCAGGATTCGAACCTGCGACAGTAGCAGTCGCGCGGCTCCAGACTGTAGCGCCTAGAACCGCTCGGCCACCACGGCCGGCTGATGCGCTTCACAAACCATTCTTGAAGATTAAACGTTTGCAAGTTAAGGCAATGGTGATGTAAAAAAAGTAATCAGCACTCCGAATTTAAGTTACACTTCATTTTTATTACCTTTGTTGCAACATCACTTCACAATATAAAACATACTTGAAAATATCTTCCTCACTGTTAAAGTTCACATTTCATGAACTGACTACAATTTGCGTCTTTTCAACATGACGACCAAGACTTGACTCTCTAATAACCGCTTATGCGCCCAAAAATCAGAGTTACAAGTACGTCAAAGATCATAGTGACAAAAGAAAGAATACACATAAGAATAATATCATTGCAATATAAACATATCGATGTATCAAAGTACCTCTACATTAATGAAATCAAATCTGAATGTTGTCACAGAAATATGTTAACTATTTTACAGAAACACAGTAGAATATTGCTGGTTTCGAGAGGTTGAGGTGAGGTGCCGTAATGGTTACGTAATTCAAGTACCATTTCAGAGGGAAGACTTCTTGTGTGCAGGATACAGGAACGCGAGGCCTAAGAGAGCTCACGTACTTCTCCCGGTGAATTCTTAAACAAAATTTTTTTAATTTTTACTTTTTCTCCTGACAGTTTCTGTGCCTTCTACCTTGGCAGGAGCCTATCAACTTGGCGCCCTTTGTACGGTCTTGCCTGAATATCTCAGGGTCATATGTCGTGGTTTAGACAAAATTATTTTTTGCAGTTCTCACTTATGACATTGTAAAATACTGGAATGTTTAACGTGAAATATAAAATTTGCTTTTTATGAAGTTTTTGGCCTCAGGACTATTAAAAACAAGTTTTTCCCATGCGACATGGTACGATCTTACCGAGGTGGAGGTACTTACCTAACTAACATTGCCACAACTACTGAATGTCTAACTTGCGCAGTCAGGTACATTGAACAGTTGCGGATGGTGTCATGTGCAACTCAAACCATAGCCGTCGTATTGGGATTCATTTGTCAACTGCAGCCGACACCATTTACATTAAGACCCTTACAGAGCTCTCTGTTGGTGAAGTTTCCGTCTAATATTTTTTCGCTCCATGATGTTTACGCCTTCGTCAATAATATTCTGTTCAAATTCGATGCCATCCTGAGCAATGGTACTCTTTCTACAGCATTTTTAAACTGGAACTTTATTTATGGACACCCTGTACGTTATGGCTCAGTACCACAACGTTCTTTCCAATACTGTCACCCAACATAACCTTTTCTGAAAACTACAGTAGTTCTGAAAAGAAAGAAGAAAACATATTTTGATGTGTAAGATGTCAATATTTAAAGATGTGTACTTCTCCTTCTTCCTCGTTATGTTTTAGCTTAATTTGCGTACCCAAGACCTGTTACTCCGCCGACTGCAGTTACCGCTGCCACAGTACTGCAGCCCTTGATGACGCAGCATGTGGTTGCCCTCTCTCCGCCGTCGCTGGGAGTGACCCTGGCCTCCAGACGTGGACAAAGCTGAACTCGTCCTTCGGGCTAAACAGCAGGCCGCCTTCTCTTGTGGTCTCGTGTTAACAGCGGCAACCTGCTTTGTTAGGCCCTCCACTCTGAGAAGTGGCTGCCTGGAACAGATCGGGTTTTTGTATCCGTCCGAGGCATTCATTTATTTCTTTTTTCATTTTGTTATCAAGGTGTAGACGGGTTTTGGCATTCTGACGATTGTCATAAAAATAGTGATTGTAAAATAGGCATTCAAAGCATTTTTTTACCCTAACAGAATTACAGTACCGTCGGTAATATCTTTTTTCTTCAATTAATGTCCTATCGCCTCCCACGCGTTCTTGTTATGTAACAGGACATTCTTCGCAAATATGCAAAAGACAAGGTTGTTTCAACCGGATACCTCCTGCCTGTCACCACCACTTCATCAAATATGGCGTTTTAACTGCTATTTCCTCATTCAAGTAGTTGCTTCACGATTCCTGCTCCCAATCAGATCTTAGTTTTCTATTCTTACTACAGTCATTTGATTGACTACTCTATTCTTGCTATATTGCTGCGCTTCTTGCCTACTCCCCCCCCCCCCTCCCGATATGCTCTTTTTAGGAAACATGTAACATATAAAAGATTGAATCTGTTCAACATTTTCTTTCTCTCCGCTCAAAATACCTTCGTTTCTCATCATGCCTATTTTGAGAAATAGTTTCTTGCTTTGTATGATTCGTTCAGATAACAACTTACGGCTGTA